>NW_026125850.1:0-105508 GCF_943737965.1 Phodopus roborovskii | reverse complement strand
TTATTTAAACTAAGAGAATGGAAAACATCTTTCTGTAGCTACAATCTTGATCTTTAGATCTTATGACTTGATAAGGAAAACTTTGAACTTTCTGTCCTTGCCAGAAGATGGAGTGCAGCCATTATTATGGGCACCCACAGAATATCTATGCATACAGTCAAAATTGTGGAGGGAATGGAGCTGGTTCTAGCATGGCAAGTTTACTAATGGTATAGCATCTGGTAGAGTGGATATTCCTATAAAAAGGGGGGATAATGGTTTAGTGGGCATATTGTTATCACAGTTGTGTAATCTCATTGTATTGAAATCTAATTTATAAGAAGAAAGAAGGATCTTGGAAAACAGAGAAATCTTTGGCACAAAATGGAAAAAAAGCTATGAACATAGTGCTGAGTATTCAATTTTTAAAATTGGAGTGGACTGTGTCCTCCATGGGTTACTTCTATTGCAATCTCTCAGAAACTGAGGATGAATGCAAAATAATACACTTATCTAAGGTGGCCCGAAATGAGACTAGTGATCAATGCTGTCATCATTAATTTAGGCAATGTACTCACCTAATTAATATTTAGATGGTCTAAAATACTTGACTACCACACTGTGGAACAATAATCCACTGATCATGCATTACCTAACGTCTTGTTGTAATAATTGAATAATAACATAATCAGAGGATGAAATGATCTGTTATACCACACATGTTTTTCTCACTTGACTCCCACAAAGATTGTGTGAAACTCACCAGTTCATCCCTTATGTAATCGCAGAGTTGAGTAGTAAAATGTGTAAATGCTGAAACATCATTGTGGTGTGCAGTGTTTTAGAAGATATCACAGATTTAATGTTGGACAGCTGCCCCAAAAGAGAGTGGAACTGGCAATCCAATAATCCCTATGTCTACACTAACAAATGGATTATCACCTTCCTAAGGAAGTTAACAATGGAAACTTGGCTTTTGATGAATAATTATGAGTCTTATAATCTTTTAATCCATAGTTTTACTCTAGGAGAGAGCATTCATAAACAGAAGTCTTTGAACTGTGTCTCCACAGACTATATTCTCTGGATATTAGGTAATCTTGAATTGGGTAACCAGGAATAGCTGTAGGTAAACTTCCAGAAATTTGGCTATGGCTTGTTTAGAGGAATCAAATGCTGTCATTAAAAGTTTTAAGAGACAGTTATCTTGGGAGATTGTACTGTGCCATAACACTTTATTGAAGCTGCTCCTCTGGTTCTTGGTCCATGATACCAGGACACAGATTGGGTAAGCAGGTTTTTCAGGCAACATTTACGAGCCAACATCCTCTCACATTCTAGTGCACCTCCACATCCTAAATTTAGCATACCCTCCAATGGACAAAACTTATAGCCTCACTGATTTTTCTCACAAAAATGACTTATACATATTTACCAGTATCTCAAGCTCACAAAATGCATATAGTGATATAAGCATGAAAACAATAGCATCATAATGCCTTTCAAGTACATTGATGTGTATTGAAACCTATTTTCTATGCTTCAATTGTCTCATTTCCAGAATGGAACAATATCATTAATCACCCTAGCATAATCCTTTTCTATTTACTGAAATGAAAATAAAACTTCTCTTCATGCTCTTACCTTTAGAACTGCTTGATCACATGATTTCTCAGAGAAGTTTTCATTTGCATTTAGCTGATGACTAAGGATTTTGAGCACTGTCTTATGTTTCTTTCAGTCTGAATGATGCACTGATCAACAGAAACTGCTGTGTCCTTATGAACAACTTTCCTACTTTGTCCCTGACAGATATGTCCACCTTAATCATAATTGATGATGTCACTGTCTGTCATTTAAATAATTAAATATTTCAGTAATAGCAAACTGTCACAATAAGTAGGTGATGTAGCAGGGAAGAATGGCCAAACTCCAGTAACGAAGTATGTCATCATCATCAATTGAATCAATTAATCATAAAATGTGATGATATTGTATATTAATCCCCAAGGGGGAGCTGTACAGTTTTCTTATGAAATAGAGGATTGTTAGTTTACATAATTATACAAATAATAATATAATCATGGGTATTAACATGAATTGCTAATTTAAACACTTTAATTATGTAATTAGATGATCTGTTGCACTTACCCCACATGGTGACACCAAATTCCAGGGTAATTGATAATTAGTTGGCATTTTATATTAACGCCTGAGGAGGTGGCACCAAATTCCAAACCTATCGCGATGTAATGATCTGTTTCAATAGCTAAATGATGAAGTTACGTCATCAACTCCCAAAATCTGACTGCAAAATGGACTTATGGTCCATAACATCACCTTTATTTTAAAATGCGTTAACTAAATGATGAATTATTTTTTTTAATTTCCCTAATTTTACAGTTAAATAAATACGTGTGGTATTCAATGAATTGATGGTCTGGCATGATTGACTCCCATAAGGAGGCTCCAAACTCCAGTGAACACTGAATAAATAATGACAGATTATCAAAACTAAATGAATAAAAGTTAAACTAGTGGATGGTGTTTTATATGCGACTCCTACAAGATTTCTCAAAACTGAAAAGATCATCAAGTTTTTAATCATAGATTTGGACAAAAAAAAATAAATGAATTGTGAGATAATTTCTCATATGTCACCCCTAGAGAGATAACAAAATGATATTGCCATTGATTTAAAGAAATAAATAAATAATGAAATCACAGGAGTCAATTAACACCAACAAGGTGGATCCAGACTCTGCTCTTCCTGGAGTAGAAAAAGAGAGATTTGAGAAATGAAATAATCAGATATTTAGATCGTCTTTCACAATTGAATGTCACAAGGTGGCACCAAACCTCAGGGTTCACAGTTTATATAATGAAACAATTTAATAACTACATCGTTAAATATGTAAGTCATTGAAATTTTTTGTGTCATCAATTTCTTGGCAGACATGCCAGACATGATAATGTGTGCTGTCATCACTGCTTTTTAAAATTCCATAAGTCAATAATCAGATAATCATTCTGTCTTGCCTGATGAACTCTGCTGGCCTGACATCATCACCAGCGCCTGAGTCTCTGAGGTGGTGCAGCAGGACCTGAGATGATGGGCCCATACCGGGCGTAGCAGTAGTAACTAAATGTTCATAGCAGCTCAAAAGATGGCTGCAGCAGGGACATCACCAGCAGAGCTGAGACAGAGCAGTTAGTCCATGTTCTGGGTTGTCATCCATTCTGCGAGGTCTCGGTGATGGAGCCGACCTCCTTGTGCCACTATTTCTTCTCATCGTAGACCACAACCAATTTTGTACCCAAAAAACCATGCCTGCCTTGGTGAAGTCTTGGTACTGCGCGGAGGGCACCATAGAATCTTCTGGACTCAGTCATCCAGCATCCTAGTACTCTGGGTGATGCATAGATCATGCAGAAACTGCTGTGTCCATGCCTACAACCTTGCTAACCTCGTCCCCGACAGATATTTGCACCCCTAATCGGAATCGATGATGTCATTGTCCATCGGTTAAATAATTTACATAACTAAATAAGTCAGTAATAGCTAACTGTCACAATAAAGAGGTGATGTAGCATTTAACTGGCAGGACAGAATGGCCAGACTCCAGTCAGGAAGGGTGTTATCATCATCCGTTGAAATAATTAATCATAAAATGTGACGATACTGCATATTAACTCCCAAGAGGGAGATTTACAAGACTATTCATGGAATAGAGGAATAGGTTTAAAATACTATGCAAATCTTTACATTATCTTCAGTCTAAACAAGAACTGTCAATTGAAATAATTTAATTACGTAATTAGATGATCAGAGGCACCAAATTCCAGGTGTCAAGGATGATATAATCATTGTTTTACCTAACTAAATAATCAAAAAATGAGTTGATGTAGCATGGCACACTTCCTTAAGGTAGCTCCAAACCATAGTCGTAAACATAGATGTCATGATTAATTTAAATGTTTTCCTTCATAATTAATATGTAGGTGGTCTAAAATAGTTGACTCGCACATCCTGGAACCAGAATCCACTAATCATGGATCCTATTTTAATAATTAAATTATAACATAATCAGAGGATGAAATGGTCTGCCATACTTGACAAAATTTTCTCTCACTTGACTTCTACAATGTTGTATGAAAGTCCCCAGTTCATCCCTTATGTAATTGCAGAGTTTAGTAGTAAAATGTGTAAATGCGGACATGTCGTAGTGTGTGCAGGGCTTTAGAAGATATCACATCTTTAATGTTGGACAGCTGCCTCAAGAGAGATGGACTGCATTCCAATTATCCCTCAGACTATGCTAACACATGGATTACCGCCTTCCTGAAGGAAGTTGTCAATGGAAAACTCACCTTTTGATGAATAATTGTGAGTCTTATTATCTTTTAATCCATAGTTTTACTTCTTAGGAGAGAGAACATTCATAAACAGAAGTTTTTGAACTGTTTCTCCACAGACTATGTTCTCTGATATTAGGTAATCTTGAATTGTGTAACCAGTAAAAGCTGTAGGCAAACTTCCAGAGATTTGGCTATGACTTGGTGAGGTGAACCACATGGTGTCTTTAAAAGTTTTAGGAGACAGTTGTCTTGGGAGATTGTAATGTCCCATGATAACACTTCATCCAAGCTGCTCTCTGGTCCTTGGACCATGATACCAGGATACAGAATGCAAGCAGCGTGGCCAGGCAACATTTATGATCCAACATTCTGTCACATTCTAGTGCACCTCCCACATGCTAAAATTAGCATACCCACCAATGGACTAACCTTACAGTCTCAGTGATTTTCTCACTAAAAATGCAGGCCTCTTTTTCTGAGTTTTACTTATATCAGTCTCTGAAGCTACAACCTGCCTATGGTGATTTAAGCATGAAAACGAAACCATCATTATGCCATTCAAGTACACTGATGATTACTTAAACATATTTTCTAGCTTCAATTTTTCTCATCCAGAATGGAAACAATAACATTAATTGCCTCTACCATAATTCTTTTGTATTGACTGAAAAGAAAATAAATTCTCCTCACTCTCTTTCCTTTACAGCAGCTGGATCTCATTGTTTCTCAGAGTTGTTTTGATTTGCATTTGGGTGATGACTAAGGATTTTGAGCACTGTTTTATGTTTCTTTCAGTCACTTTTGATTTCTTAATTGATATTTCTCTATTGAGTCCTATATCCCTCTTTCTAGTATTGTTATATAGAGTTATTTTGAGTTGATGGTGTGTCATGTTATCAGCCTGACAGAGTTCATTAGATAAGATTCTCTGAATTTGAGATTATTAAATTATACAATTTGTAAAATTGGTGTGGACTGTGTACTTCAAGGGGTCAGTTCTTTTCCAACCACTCAGAAACTGATGATGCAGAAACAACACAGTTTTTTTTTTAGATCGTTTAACCATTTGATCGTTAAAAATCTATTATTACATAATCAGTAATCACTGGATAACCCAGTGTACCTCATTCTCTGGGCAAGGCTTCTGGGACAAATCTCCTCCTGTGTCAATCACACAGCAGCCAAATGAAAGATGACGCCATCATTACTTATGAAAGATATAAGTTAATAATTGGATAGTACTGCATACTTCAATTTCATAAGATGGAACAAAACTCCAATGATTGTCAAGGAAGTTGTACTTAGATAATTAAATAATGCCACATGATTGACTCCCAGGGAGGATTGGCCAGACTGCCGTCATGAAGAACAACATCTTCATCAATTCAAATAATTAATATATAATGAAAAATGATTGAAAATGACATGTTGGTACATACTTAAATCCTCATGGAGTAGTCAGACTGATCTCTTCCTGGAATAATGATTTATTTAAAAAATTAAATTGATAATTATTTGGTATTTTAGATTAACATTAATGAGGTGGCACCAAAGTCCTAAACCTATCGCTGATGTAATGATCTATTTACATAGCTAAATGATGAAGTAATGAGATGAAGTTACTTCATCAACTCCCAAAATCTGACTCCAAAAGAGACTCATGGCCCACATCATTATCTGTGTTTTAAATACGTTAATTAAATGATGAATTATTATTTAATTTCCAAGTTTAACAGTTAATTAAGTCAGTGTAGTCTTAGATGGTGTAATGGTCTGGCGTGATGGGCTCGCATGAGGAGGCTCAAAACTCTAATAATCACTGAATACATAATGACAGATTTTCATAATTAAATGAATAAACATTAAACAAATGGATGGTGTTTTATATGTGAAGCCTAAGAGATTGCTCAATACTGAAGAGTTATTGAGTTCTTAATCATAGATTTGAACAAAAAAATAAAATGAATAAAGAGATAATTTCTCATAATTCACCCCTAGAGAGATAACAAAATGATATCAACATTGATTTAAATAAATAAATTAATACATACATAAATAATGAAATCACAAGAGACAACTTAACACCAACAGGGTGGATCCAGCCTCCACTCTTCCTGGAGTAGAAAAAGACAGATTTGTATAATGAAATAATCAGATAGTTAGATCGTCTGTCACACTTGAGTCACACAAGGTGGCACCAAACTTCAGGGTTCACAGATTATATAATGAAACAATTTAATAATTACATCTTTACATCTGTAAGTCATTGACCTATTTTTTATCATCAATTCCTCGGCAGACTTGCCAGATATTAAAAGTATTCTGTCATCACGGATTTTTAAAATTCTGTAAGTTAAGCCAGATAATCATACTGTCTTGCCTGATAAATTTTGTTGGCCTGACATCATCAACAGCATCTGAATCTCTGTTGTGTTGCGGGAGGACCTGAGATAATGGGCCCATTCCTGGCATAGCAGTAGTAGCCAAAATGTTGATATCAGCTGAAAAGATGGCTGCAGCAGGGGCAACTCCATCATAGCCGAGAGAGATGTTCTGCGGTGCTGTGGGTCTACATCCTTTTGCGAGTTCTCATTGACGGTGCTGACCTCCTAGTGCCACTACTAATTCTCATCATAGATCAAACAGATGTGAAGATGTGGAGGAAGAGCAGGAGTCAACACCCAGACCAACATTCCTGCCTTGGTGAAGTCCTTGTACTCTTCGGAGGGCACTATGCAATCTTCTGGACTCAAACATCCTGCATCCCTAGTACTCTGGGAGATGCATAGATCATTCAGAAAATTCTCTGCCCATGTCTACAATTTTCCTAACCTCGTCCCTGACAGATATTTGCACCCTAATGATAATCGGTGATGGGATGGCAGTGTCTGTCGTTTAAATAATTTAAAGAATTAAATAAGTCAGTAGTAGCTAACTGTCACAATAAAGAGTTGATGTACCATATAACTGGCAGGGAAGCATGGCAAGACTCCAGTCATGAAGGATGTCATCATCATCAATTGAAACAATGAATCATAAAATGTGATGATAGTGCACATTAACGCCACAAGAGGGAGCTTTAGGGGTCTCTTCATGGAATGGAAGATTTTTGGTTTACATAACTATACAAATATTTACATTATCTTTGGTATTAACATGAATTGTCAATTGAAATACTTTAATTATGAATTAGATGATTTTTGGCACCAAATTCAAGGTGTCATGGATGATATAATCATTGTTTTATATAATTAAATAATCAAATAATGAGTTCATGTAACCTCATCCACTTCCCTATGGTGGCTCCAAACCAGACTCGTGGAACGATGTTGTCGTGATTAATTTAAATATTTTAGCTACATAATTGATACTTAGATGGTCTATAATAATTGCATCCCACATTGTGGAAATTCAATCCACTGGTTATGGATTAATGTCCTATTTTAATAATCAAAAACAACATAATCAGAGGATGAAATGGTCTGCCATACTCGACACAATTGACTCTCACTTGACTCCGACATGATTGTGTGAAACTCCCAGGTTCATCCTTTTTTTAATCGCAGAGTTGAAAAGTTAAATATTTAAATGCTGAAATGTCATTGTGTAGTGCAGGGTTTTGAGAAGATAGCACATATTTAATGTTGATGGGTGCCCAAAAGAGATGGACTGCAATCCAATAATCCCACGCTACCTAACAAATAGAGTACCAACTTCCTGAAGGAAGTAACAATGGAAAACTCACCTTTGATGAATAATTGTGAGTCTCATTAACTTTTGTTCCATAGTTTTACTTCTTAGGAGAGAGAGCATCCATAAACAGAAGGCTTTGACCTTTTCTCCACAGACTATGTTCTCCGATAGTTAGGTATTCTTGAATTTGGTAAGCAGTAAAAGCTGTAGGCAAACTTGCAGAGATTTGGCTATGATTTGGTTAGGCGAATCAAATGCTGTGATTAAAAGTTTTAGGAGATAGTTATCTTGGGAGAACTGTAATGTCCCATGATAAAACTTTCTCGAAGCTTCTCTGGGTCCTGGGCCCATGATACCAGGATACAGAATGTAAGCAGGGTTGCCAGGCAACATTTAGGATCCAACATTCTGTCAAATTCTAGTGCCTCTCACACATGATAAAAGGAGCATACCCACCAATGAACTAAACTTACAGCCTCACTGAGTTTTCACAAAAACAAAGCAGGGCCTCTTTCTTTGAGTTGTACACACCAACCAGTCTCTGAAGCTACAACCTGCCTATAGTTACATAAGCATGAAAATGAAAGCATCATTATGCCACTCACGACATTCAGAGTATTTTAAACCTGTTTTCTATACTCAATTTTCTTATTTCTAGACTGGAAACAATGCAATGAATGGCTTCTACCATAACTCTTTCCTCTTTATTGCATGATTTTCTTACCTTATAGGAGCTTGATCCCATGGATTCACAGTGTTGTTTAGATTTATTTTGGCTGATGAATAAGGATTTTGAGTACTGTCTTATGATAATTTCAGTCATTTTTGATTCATCAATTAATAGATCTCTATTAAGTCCTGTACCCCGCTTTCTAATATGGTTATGTAGAGTTATTTTGATTTGGTGGTGTGTCATGTTATCAGCCCGACAGAGTTCATTAGGTGAGATTCCCTCATCAGGAGATTATTCAGTCATTCCATGTTTAAAATCTGTGGAGACCGTGTCTTTCATGGGTCAAATTGTTGCAAACTCTCAGAAGCTGATTTTGCAAACAAACAGTTTTTTTTAAATCATGTAATCATTTGATTGTTAAAAAGCTACTATTATGTAATCAGTAATCACTGGATAAGGCAGTGTCCCTCATGTCGGGAAATGATTCTGATAGCCGATCTCCTGCTGTGTCAATCACACAGCAGCCAAATGAGGGATGATACCATCATTAACTACTAAATCAATTAATTTAATAATTAGATTGTCCTGCATTCTTAACTCTCAAAAGATGGAACCAGACTCCAGTGATTGTCCAGAAACTAGTACTTAGATAATTAAGTAATGCCACACGACTAACTCCCAGGGAGGAATGGCCAGACTGCAGTCATGAAGAACAAATCTTCATCGATTTAAATAATTAATATATAATGAAAAAATGATTGCATAATGACATGGTGGTGCATACTTAAATCCCACATGGAGTAGTCAGACTGATCTCTTCCTGGAATAATAATTTATTTAAAAAATTAAATTGATAATTAATGAGTTGGCGTTTTTATATGAACACGGACAAGATGGAACCAACGTCCTTAACCTATCGCTGATGTATTGATCTATTTACATAGCTAAATGATGATGTAATGAGATGCAGTTACATCATCAACTCCCAAAGTCTGCTCCAAAAGGGACTTATGGACCATAACATTACCTGTACTTTAAATATGTTACTTAAATGAAGAATTATTATTTAACCTTCTAGATGAACAGTTAAATAAGTAAGTGTAGTATTAGATGATGTGATGGTCTGGCATGATGGACTCCCATAAGGATGCTCAAAACTCCAGTTATCACTGAATACATAATGACAGATTGTCAGAGTTAAATGAATAAACATTAAACAAGTGGATGATGTTTTACACATGAAGCCTAAAAATTGCTGAATACTGAAGAGTCTTTGAGTTCTTAATTATAGATTTGAACAAAAAATGAAAGAATAGAGATAATTTCTCACAACTCACCCCTAGAGAGGTAAAAAAATGATATCAACATTGATTTAAATAAACAAATAAAGAAATAATTAATGAAATCACAAGAGACAATTAACACCAACAAGTTGGATCCAGACTCCACTCTTCCTAGAGTAGAAAAAGACAGATTTGAATTCTGAAATAATGAGAGTGTTAGATCGTCTGTCACACTTGAGGCACACAAAATGGCATCAAACTTCAGGGGTTCACAGATTATATAATAAAACAATTTAACAATTACAGCTTTAAATATGTAAGCCATTGACATTTTTGTATCATCAATTCCTGGGCAGACTTGCCAGGTATGAAACTGTATGCTGTCATCACGCATTTTTATGGATTTTTAACATTCCATAAGTTAATCGTCAGATAACCATATTGTCTTGCCTGATGAATACTTTGGCCTGACATCATCTGAAGATATCATTGAGTTTTTAATTATAGAATTGAACAAAAAATGAATAATGAGATAATTTCCTCATAATTCTCTCATAGACAGATAACCAAATGATATCACAATTGATTTAAATAATTAATTCATTAATTAAATCACAGTAGACAATTAACACCAACAAGTTAAGTCCAGACTCTACTCTTCCTGGAGTAGAAAAGACACATTGGAGAAATGAAATAATCAGATATTTAGATCATGTGTCACAACTGAATGGCACAAGGTGGCGCCAAATCAGGGTTCACAGTTTATATAATGAAACAATTTAAGAATTACATCTTTACTCATGTAAATGGCTGAAATTTTTTGTATCATCAATTCCTGGGCAGATAAGCCAGACATGATAATGTATGCTGTCATCACGGAGTTTGAAAATTCCATGAGTCAGTGATCTGATAATCATTCTGTCTTGCTTGAAGAACTCTGCTGGTCTGACATCATCACCAGAGCCTGATTCTCTGATGTGGTGCGAAAGGACCTGATATGATGGGCCCATACATGGCGTAGCAGTAGTAGCTAAAAATGTTGCTATCAGCTGAAAAGATGGCTGCACCAGGGGCCTCACCAGCAGAGCTGAGACAGAGATGTTCTTCCGTGTTCTGGGTCGCCATCTTTTTGTGAGGTCTCGGTGATGGTGCTGATCTCTTAGTGCCACTACTTCTTCTAATGGTAGATCACAACCAATGTGAAGATGTGGAGGAAGAAAGCAGGGGGTCAAACAGCCAGACCACCATGCCTGCCTTGGTGAAGTCCTTGTACCACTCGGAGGGGCACCCTGGAATCTACTGGCACCAATCACCCAGCATCCCTAGTACTCTGGGTGATGCATAGGTCATTCAGAAACTGCTGTGTCTACAGCCTTCCTAAACTTATCCTTGACAGACATTTGCACCCTAATTGTAATCGGAGAGAGAACATTCGGAAACCGAAGTCTTTGAACTGTTTCAATACAGACTATGTCCACTGATAATAGATAACCTGGAATTGGGTAACTAGTAATAGCTGTAGGCAACCTTCCAGAGATATGGTAATGACTTAGTTAGGGGAACCAAATATTGTGATTAAAAATTTTAGGAGATAGTTATCTTGGGAAATTGTATTGTCCCATGGTAACACTTTATCGGAGCTGCTCTCTGGTTCTCGGCACATGGTACCAGTATACAGAATGCAAGGAGGGTTTCCAGGCAACATTTATGATCCAACATTCTGTCACATTCTAGTGCACCTTCCACATGTTAAATTAGCATACCCACCTTATAGCCCAACTGGTTTTCTCACGAAAACAAAGCACTGCTCTTTTTTGATTTATACATATTTACCAGTCTCTCAAGCTACAAAGTGCCTATAGTGATTTAAGCATAAAAAGTGTGGCAAGCTAAGCCCTGGGTGGTGCCATGTTGGATGCCAGGTAAGTCCGAGCTTAGCTGTAAACAAGCCTTATTTGGAAGTGCTTAATGGATCTCGTATGCTTCCTCCTTCTGTGGCCTACCCGGGATCGCCTGTTGGCATGAGCTGATTGGGCAGTGAGCGTATATTTAAGGGCTTGCTGGAGCTGGAAGGAGCAGATTCTGATGTATAAAGTACCTGAAGAAACTGCTTGAAGAAGAGTCATGATCCTGTTTTTGCTGGCAGAGGTAGACGCAACAGAAAACGAAAGCATCTTTATGCCACTCAGTACATTGATGAGTATTCCAACCTATTTTCTATGCTACTATTTTCTCATTTCCAGGATGGAAACAATACCATTATCACCTCTACCATAATCCTTTTCTCTTTACAGAAGAGAAAACAAACTTCTTTCATTCTCTTACCTTTTAGAACAGCTTGATCACATGGTTTCTGAGTAGTTTTGATTTGCATTTGGCTGATGACCAAGTATTTTGAGCACTGTCTTATGTTTCTTCTGTTTGTGATTCCTCAACTGATAATTCCCTATTAAGTCCTGTACCCCAATTTCTAATATGGTTATTTTGGGTTATTTTGAGTTGGTGGTGGCTCATGTTATCAGCCTGATGGAGTTCATTCGCTAAGACTCTCCAATCATGAGATTATTAAATTATTCAAGTTTGAAAGTCCGTGTTGACTGTGTCCTTCATGGGTCAGTTCTTTTGCAAATGCTCAGGAACTGATGATGTGAAACAATTTGTTTAAAGCGTTTAATCATTCGACCAATAAAATCTATTATTATGTAATCAGTACAGTACTCACTGGATATCCCAGTATCCCTTACCCTCTGGGCACTGGTTCTGGTACCCAATCTCCTGCTGTTTCAATCGCACAGCAGCCAAACCCATAACAGATGACATCATCATTCTTTACCTAATCTAATAAGTCAATAATTGGATATTCCCTGCATACTTAACTTTCATAAGATGGAACCAAGCTCCAGGGATTTTCAAGGAAGTAATACTTAGAAAATTAAATAATTTCACATGATTATCTCCCCAGGGAGAAATGGACAGACTCCAGTCATGAAGCACAACATGCTCATCAATTTCAATAATTAATAATATAATTGGAAATAAGTGAATAATGACATGGTGGTGCATACTTAAATACCAATGGAGAAGCCGAACTGATCTCTTCGTGGAATAATGACTTATTTAAAAAATTAAATTGATAATTAATATTTGGCATTTTATATTAACTCTGACAAGATGGCACCAAACTCGTAGAAGCTACGGCTGATGTAATGATCTATTTAAATAGCTAAGTAATCAAGTAATGAGATGATGTTACACCATCAACTCCCAAAATTCACCCAAAAAGGGACTTATGGTCCATAACATAATCTTGTGTCTAAACAAGAAGTGTCAATTTAGACAATATAATTATGTAATTAGATGATCAGTTGCACCAAACTGCAGGTGTCATGGATGATATAATCATGTTTTATCTAACGAAATAACCAAATAAAGAGTTGATGTAACATCATCCACTTTTTAATGTGGCTTTAAACCATACTTGTGAATATTGCTGTCATGATTAATTTAAATACTTTACTTACATAATTACATAGATGGTCTAAAATACTTGACTCCCATATCATGGAACCATAATCCACTGATCATGGGTTATATATAGTCATATTTTAATAATTAAATTATAACATGATCAGAGGATGAAATGCTCTGCCATACTCGACACAATTTATTCTCACTTGACTCCACACTATTGTGTGAAAGTCCCCCGGTTCATCCCTTATGAGATCACAGAGTTTCTTAGTAAAATGAGTAAATGCAGACATGCCATTGTGTATGCATGCATTTAGAAGATATCACATATTTAATGTTGGAAGGCTGCCTCAATACAGATGGACTAAAATCCAATTATTCCTCAGTTCACTCTAACAAATGGATTACCACCTTCCTGAAGGAAGTTAACAATGGAAAACTCACCTTTTGATGAATATTTGTGAGTCTTATTATTTTTGAATCCATATTTTTTCTTCTCAGGGAGAGAGAGCATTCATAAACAGAAGTCCATGAACTCTTTCCACACAGACTATGTTCTCTGATATTAGGTAATCTTGAATTGGGTAACCAGTAAAAGCTGTAGGCAAACTTCCAGAGTTTTGGCTATGACTTGGTGAGGTGAATCATATGCTGTCTTTAAAATTTTAGGAGATCGTTTTCTTGGAAGATTGTAATGTCCCATGATAACACTTTATCGAAGCTGCTCTCTGGTCCTTGGCCCACGATACCAAGATACAGAATGCAAGCAGGGTTGCCAGGCAACATTTATGATCCAACATTCTGTCACATTCTAGTGCACCTCCCACATGCTAAAATTGTGATACCCACCGATGGACTATCCTATAGCCTCACTGATTTTCTCAAAAACAAAGCAGGCCTCTTTTCTGAGTTATACCTATTTATCAGTCTCTCAAGCTACATCATGCTTATAGTGATTTAAGCATGAAAATTAAAGCATCATTATGCCAATCAAATACATTGGTGAGTATTTAAACCTATTTTCTATGCTTCAATTTTCTCATTTGCAGAATGGAAACAATACCATTTATTGCCTCTACCATAATCCTATTCTATTTACTGGAAAAAAAATTCTCCTCACTGTCTTACCTTTAGAGCAGCTTGATCTCATGGTTTCTCAGAGTTGTTTTTATTTGTATTTGGCTGATGACTAAGGATTTTGAGCACTGTCTTATGTTTCTTTCAGTCACTTTTGAGTTCTCAATTGATAATAATTCTTTATTGAGTCCTGTATCCCACTTTCTAATATGGTTATGTAGAGTTATTTTGATTTGGTGGTGTGTCATGTTATCAGCCTGACAGAGTCCATTAGATAAGATACTCTGATTCTGAGATTATTAAATTATTCAATTCGTAATATCGGTGTTGACTGTGTCCTTCATGGGTCAGTTCTGTTGCAACCTCTCAGAAACTGATGATGCAGAAATAATACAGTTTTTTTTTAAAGTCATTTAATCATTCGGTCCTTAAAATATCTATTGTTACATAATCAGTAATCACTGGATAACCCAGTGTCCCTCATTCTCTGAGCACTGCTTCTGGTACCAATCTCTTGCTGTGTCAATCGCACAGCAGCCAAAACCATAATGGATGACAAAATCATTATTTATGTAATCAAATAAGGAAATAATTGGATAGTCTTGCATTCTTCACTTTCATAAGATGGAACCAAACTCTAGTGATTGTCAAGGAAGTAACACTTACATCATTAAATAATGCCACACGCATTAACTCCCAGGGAGTAATGTCCAGACTTGAGTCATGAAGGACAACATCTTCATTGATTTAAATAATTAATATGTAATGAAAAATAATTGATTAATGACATGGTGGTGCATACTTAACTCCCACATGCAGAAGTCAGACCATACTCTTACTGTAATAAAGATTTATTTAAAAACTTAAATGGATAATTAATTAGTTGGCGCTTTATATTAACTCTGACAAGATGGCACCAAACTCGTGAACCTATGGCTGATGTAATGATCTATTTCAGTAGCTAAATAATCAAGTTATGAGATGATGTTACATCATCGACTCCAAAAATCTGACTCCAAAAGGGACTTATGGTCCATAACATCATCTTTATTTTAAATGAGTTAATTAAATGATGAATTATTATTTAATTTCCTAATTTTACAGTTAAGTAAGTGTAGTATTAGATGATGTGATGGTCTGGCATGACTGACTCCCATAAAGTCTCAAAGCTTCAGTGATCACTGATTAAATAATGACAGATTTTCATAATTAAATGAATAAAAATGAAACAAGTGGATTGATGGGGAGATGTCATTCTGTATATGTTTCTCATACTGGTTAATAATAAAGCACGGTTGGCCAATAGGAAAGGAAGATAGGAGGGACTAGGAGACAAGGAGGAAATAGGAAGTAGTAAGGAGGAGTAAAGATGGAGAGTCTGGAGAGAGCTGGACACCAGCCGCCTCCCTGGTAAGAGAAGGCCATGTGAAAATACATAGATCAGCAGAAATGCGTTAATAATTAAGGCGGAGCTAGCCGATAAGAAACAAGTAACCGGGCCAAAAGCACTGTATCAAATACAGAGTCTCTGTGTATTATTTGGGGCTGCCACGGCGGCGGGACAAGACTGGCAGGGGGAGGAAAACCGTACTCCTTACAGTGGATGGTGTTTTATACGTGACTCCTATGAGATTGCTCAAAACTGAAGAGATCATTGAGTTTTTAATCATAGATTTGAACAAAAAAATGAATGAGATAATTTCTCATAATCCAACCCTAGAGAGATAACAAAATGATATCACCATTGATTTAAATAAATAAATAATGAAATCACAGGAGAAAATTAACTCCCACAATATAGAAAACCTTGTTCAGATGAATTCATTTTTCTAAATCAAATGCTACATGATTGCATTCTTTTGTATAAGTGCCTTGGCACGTCGGTCAAGTATGAGTGCTTACAAGAGAAAATATTCATGTGTAGAAAACTGTGATTACAGATTTGATTTAATTTTAATCATGTGATGTCAGTGTGTTGGTTTGTGACTGTGATGCTTGTTCCCAAGTTGGTTAGACCCTTGAGTATTCCTTGATTAGGAACTCCCAGAACATTCTCAAACATCAGACATACGTCCTCGCAATGAGCTTGTCATAATTTTGCTTTTCCATTCTCTCTATGCTGTACATATTTCACATCCTTTCATACTATCTTGATAACAGGTAATAGGGAACAACTTACAGTAAATAAAACACATCTCAAATAAACAATTTGGTGAATAATTTAGACATCATACTTGTATTAAGTTTCAATGAACTACATTATTTCATTTGAAAATGGGGTATTAATAAGTTCACTAGAAACATGAGAAATGATATATTTGTGTTTTCTTGGGAGACAACTTACACAGATGAAAATAAAGAAACGTGGAAAGTTTCCTATTCAAGAAAATATACTTTCTTATCTGACAAGTTCTGCAACACAAGAAGAGGTCAGGGGGAGAGAAAGAGGGAGGAAGAGAGGGAGAGCACAACACATACTTCTCCACTTTCTGATCATGTATTCAGAAACAAAGAATCATTATATGAGACAGATTCTGACTTCCTCAGGAGATGATCTGAGAAGAAAGCCTGGATTCAGAAGAAATTTTCCCTCTGACTGGTGGGTGTGCTAGAGGCTCTGATTTGTTAGTAAAACCTGAGTGACAGGATCAGGTGTGCACAAGAGACACAGTCCATTGAGGGCGGCTTTGGGAAGGTGACCAAATATTTTTTTCTTAGCTGCCATCGTGTTCCGTGAGGTGTCATAGAATGTAATTTGGTCAAGGTGCAGTTAGCACCGTGCCAAGCCAGATCTCTATGAGTTCAAGGCTAGCCTGGTCTACAGAGTTCCAGGACCAGCTCCAAAACTACAGAGACCCTGTCTTAAAGAAACAAATAGATAGATTGATGCTGCCCATATGTAGATGTTGTTTGAGAACTGTAACCTGACACATACATTTACAGTCAATGACCTGTTTCTCAAACCTCTGACCTGACATAACTGTGTCAAGCAGGATTGGACACATGACGGTTTCCCTCATTGCCAATTAAATATTAATTGCCTCAAAATAACCACCCAAAACTGTGCACCCAAAGTGATCTGTATCCATACACATGACAGGGATGAAAACTTGCTGAGAAACTTCAGAATCACTACCCCTATCACAGTCTGGTCCTTTCTCATAAAGTTTACTAAATCACCTGAATTTTTTCTCATTTTTTTTCCTACAGTGTACACAATAAACCATGCCTCCTACTCTTGCCTAGAGGCAGAAAAAAAATTGGTCTACAAGTGAATTGTTTTCCTATGACCACATTGTGTATGACTTCATGATGGAAAGTGGAAAATTTTAAATCTCTTATGTGGAATAGTTACTTAAGAATTTTGGAGATGTAATATATAGCACAGATGTTCATTGCTTTGGAGAGTAACAGACTTGTGTCAAAGCCAATTGATTCGACATGGAGAGTTTGCCTCAGCAACATTATTTTCTAACAGGATGAAAATGCAGCCCTTCTCCTTCCTAGGGAGAAATCCCTTCACACACTTGGGAGATTAATAAAGAAAAAATCTCTTTAATGATGGCATGCATACATCTCTAGCTAATGCTCAAAGTAGACCCAGATTAGATACATTCGCATTCCACATACACAATCTTCCTTAAATGTCTTTTTGGGTCCATGGTCCAAGTTACACTTTGAAAAAATTAAAGAGAGACAGGGAACTTGTAGTTGTAGGCACTGAGATATATGGGAGGATTATATGGCAAAGAAACATCCTAGAGTAATTTCTAAATACACCATTGACCTGGTCTTGAACTCATTATGGTCTGCCAACCTCTGCCTTCAGAGTGCAGGGATTTAAGCTTCTTCAGATTAGCATTTTGTATACTACTCCAAGGGGGGATGGGAGGAATGGAAGAAAATAGTGGACTTCTATGAAGTAGCAGGAAGCATCAGACCATGGGACAAATTCTGGAGGCAGCTACTCAAATTACACTATACAAGAGGAACACAGGCTATCTCAAGAACATTACTGACTAAGCCCAAGATGGCATTTCCATCAATAATGACAGCTCTACATGGTTGGAAAGCTTAGGTTCTCAGGATCTGAAGCAAACCCTCCATGAAAGCTGTGACTGCAGACCATTACCAGCTCTACCAAGCACAGTCCTGGTTTTAGAGAAAGCTCTGCTTTTTTGTCAATATATTAGGCCCTTAGGGAAGCCTCCCATGAATGTTCCTCCTCCCTGACTGAGTGCCTAAATGAAAGCCATGTGATGAACTGCATGATAGGGCAAGTCCTTAACATGACAATGATTTGATTCTCAAATAGTTTTCACCTGGTGTCCTATGCCCACCTGGAATAACAATGCTTGTCTCAAGAAGAACACTGTAACTTCATGGCACAACTGGCTTTAATGTTGCTTTTGACAGTGTAATGCCTCCTTGAGCACCTTGTTAGAGACCTGTTTTTCATAGAACAATGGGCATAGTAGCAGATTATAAATCAACGGTGGCTTATTTGTGACAGTTTTGACCCAAATGTCTAGACAATCCTCTTAAATAAAAAAAAACATTGTGATTATTAAACTTAAAGAAAAGTATGATGGCTAAAATCTTCACCAAATTGTTTGCATGATTTTGATTTCCTCTTTCATGGGCTCTTCCCTATCACTTCATATCAAGATAATAGAGAAAGGATAGAGACAGGGTTAGAGATATGGACGAGAATAATTATAGAACGTTCATTGCCAGGACCTATGTCAGGATTTTGACAAAATTCTATAGTTCCTGCTACAAGAATAACTCAAGAGGCTAATATTCTTGGGAACAAGTGTGAGCAAATGCAAATCCATGCACTGGCATTACATAATTAAAATTAAATCAAATCTTAAACCAAACATATTTTCTCCTGTAAATATACCATATTGTGAGCACTCATTCCTAAAACCCAGGTACTTAGGTGTTTAAAGTCTTAACAGTTTCCTCCAATATGAATTGCTTTATGTAATACAAAGAAAATGTGTAGGATTGGATTTACAGAAATCAATCTTCTAAATGGGGTTTTTATATTGTTAAAGTAATGATTGAAAGGGCCCCCATTGTAGGGCCTCTGCTAAAGAGACCTCAGCTGGAGAGTGCCAGGGTCCCAGCTAGATCTGCCTATCAGTACAGAAACATCCAGAGTATCAGCCAGTATTTGTCATCCATTGCCAGGCCTTGGCTAGAGTCCTCTACTGGATTTTTGGAACCCTCCCCTGAGAATTGCCGGTCTCCATGGGACCACTCTGAGTTCCTGCAGGGTGGATCATTGACCACCATTGTAGGGGCTATGCCAAACAGGCCTCAGCTGGAGAGTGCCAGGCCCAGGCTAGATCTGCCTATCAGCTTAAGGAATACCCTGACTCCCAGCCTTCGAAATCTTTGACTTGCATCGCCAGTCTTCTGCTGGAATCTGAACTTATATCCCCATTTCTGGGCCCTGACTGTGGAGAGACCTCCCAGGGTGCTTGGAGCACCAAGAGCTACAGATATCAAACTTCTGACCTACCAAAACACACCAGGGAAGAAGCTATGGGAAGATGGCCATACAATAAAACACCTAACAACAGAATGACAAGAATACCAGCACCAGAATCTACAGAACCTACACCAAATGGACCAGAAAAAAACAAAGCAGATGAAGTAGAAGAGAACGAATTAAAAATTATTGCCATAAAACATGAAGATGTGAGAAAATACCTTAAAGAAATGGAAGAAAAAACAAAGAATTGGAAAAACTGAACAATTTTCTTGAAGAGAGTACAGAAAGCCAGAAAACACAATTAAGCAAGTGAAGGAAATGTTTCAAGACTTGAAAATGGGAAATGGAGACAATAAATAAAATGTAAACCGAAGGAATGCTGGAAATGGAAAAACTGGGCAAATGATCAGGAACTACAGAAGAAAGCATAACCAAGAGAATTCAAGAGATAGAAGAGAGAATCTCAGGCACAGAAGATAAAGTAGAGGAAATAAATTCACCGACCAAAGAACATCATAAATCCAACAAATCCTAAAGAAAAAACATCCAGGAAATATGGGAAACTGTGAAAAGGCCAATCCTAAGAATAATAGGCATAGAGGAAGGTGAAGAAGCCCAGCTCAAAGGTGCCGAAAACATATTCAACAAAATCATTGAGTAAAACTTTCCCAATCTGAAGAAGGACATGCCCATGAACGTACAATGAGCATACCAAACACCAAAAAGGACTCCCTCGACATATAATAATCAAAACATCTAACATACAAATAAAGAAATTACATTAAGAGCAGCGAAGGAATAATTAAAGGTAACATATAAAGACAGACCTATGAAAATTACACCTGACTACTCCATGGAAAGCCGCAAAGTGAGAAGGTCCTGGACAGATATTCTACAAGTATAAAGAGTCCACGGATGCCAGCCCAGGCTACTATACCCAGCAAACCTCTCAATCAGTATAGATGAAGAAAACAAGATATTTAATGATAAAGCCAGATTTTCACAATATGTATCTACAAATCCAGCCATACAAAAAGATTTGGAAGGAAAACTCCAACCCAAGGAAGTTAACTATGCTCACAAAGATGTAGGCAAAGATAATCCACTTCACCACAAATCAAGGGTAAAGCAGGACCAATAAATTCACAATACCACTGCCAACAACAAATCTAAAACAAACAAGCATTGACAATCCATGGTCCTTACCCTCCCTCAACATTAGTGGCCTTAACTTTCTTGTAAACAGACACAGGCTAACAGAGTGGATATGAAGACAGAATCCATCTCACTCCTGCATACAAGAAATACATCTAAGCTTCAAAGATAGATATTACCTCAGGCTAAGAAAAGATCTTCCAATCAAATGGACCCAAGAAGCAAGCAGGTGTGGCTATCCTAAAATCTAACAAGTTAGACTTCCAACCAAAATTAATCAAAAGAGATGAAAACAGTCATTCCGTATCCATCATAGGAGAAATCCATCAATACAAAGTCTCAATTCTGAACTACTATGATCCAAATACAAAGGCAACCACATTCATAAAAGAAACGCTACTAAAACTCAAACCTCACATAAAACCTCACTCACTTACATTGGGAGACTTCAACACAGCACTGTCACCACTAGACAGGACAACCAGTCACAAACTTAACAAAGTAACAGCCCGACAGATTTCTTTAGATGAGATTCCCTAATCAGGAGATTATTCTCTTATTCCATTTTTAAAATCGGGGGTCACTGTGTCCTTAATGGGTCAGTTCTGGTGCAACCTCTAAGAAACTGATGATGCGCAACAGTACAGTTTTATTATTTTTTAAAATCGTGAATCATTCGTTAGTTAAAAATCTACTATTACGTCATCAGTAATCACCGTATAAGGCAGTGTATCCCATTCTCTGGCCACTGCTTCTGGTACCGATCTCCTGCTGTGTCAGTGCCACAGCAGCCAAATGACAGATGGCACCATCATTACTTACGCAATCAAATAAGTTAATAATTGGATAGTCCTCCATATTTAACTTTCAAAAGATGGAACCAAACTCCAGTGATTGTAAAGGAAGTAGTACTTAGATAATTCAATAATGCCACGTGATTAACTCCCATGGAGTTTTGGCCCGAGTCCAGTCAAGAAGAACAACATCTTCATCGATTTTAATAATTAATATATAATGAAAAATGACTGAAAAATTACATGGTGGTGCATAATTAAATCCCACGTGGAGTAGTCAGACTGATCTCTTACTGGAATCATGATGTTTTTAAAAATTAAATAGAAAATTAATTAGTGGGCCTTTTATATTAACACTGATGAGATGGCACCAAAGTCCTAAACCTATCGCTGATGTAAAGATCTATTTACATAGCTAAATGATGAAGTAATGAGATGATATTACATCATCAACTACCAAAATCTGACTCCAAACAGGACTAATGCACCATAACGTTACCTGTATTTGAAATACGTAAATAAAATGATGAATTATTACTTAATTTCCTAGCTTAAAAGTTAAAGAAGTAAGTGTAGTATTAGATGACGTAATGGTCTGGTACAACGATCTCCCCAAAGGAGGCTCAAAACCCCAGTGATCACTGAATAGGTAATGACAGATTTTCATAATTAAATGAACACAAATTAAACAAGTGGATGGTGTTTTATTCGTGAAGCCTAAATGGTTGCTCAATACTGAAGAGACATTGAGTACTTAATCAGAGATTTGAACAAAAAATGAATGAATAAAGAGATAGTTTCTCATAATTCACCCCTAGAGAGATAAAAAAATGCTATCAACATTGATTTCAATAAAGAAAGGAAGAAAGAAAGAATGAAAGAAAGAAAGAATGAAAGAATTCACAAGATACAATTTAACACCAACAAGGTGGATACAGACTCCACTCTCCCTGGAGTAGAAAAAGACAGATTTGAATAATGAAATAATCAGATAGTTAGATGTTCTGTCACACTTGAGTCACACGAGGTGGCGCCAATCTTCAGGGATCACAGATTATATAATGAAAGAATTTAATAATTACATCTTTAAATATGTAAGCCGTTGACATTTTTTAGTATCATCAGTTCCTGGGCAGACTTGCGAAGTATGAAACTGTATGCTGTCATCACACATTTTTAACAAGCCATCAGTTAATCGTCAGATAATCATACTGTCTTGCCTGATGAATTCTGTTGGCCTGACCTCATCACAAGCGCCTGAATGTCTGTTGTGGTTTGGCAGGACATTTGATAGTGGGCCCAGTCCTGGCATAGCATTAGTAGCCACAATGTTGATAACAGCTGAAAAGATGGCTGCAGCAGGGGCTTCAATATCATAGATGAAAGAGAGATGTTCTTCTGTCTTGTGAGTCGTCATCCTTATGCTAGGTCTCAGTGATGATATCGACATCCTAGTGCCACTCCTTCTTCTCATGGTAGATCACAACCAATGTGAAGATATAGAGGAAGAACAGGTAGTCAACAGCCAGACCACCGTTCCGGCCTTGGTGAAGTCCTTGTACTTCTCTGAGGGCACCATGCAACCTTCAGGACTCAATCACCCAGCATCCCTAGTACTCTGGAAGATGCATAGATCATTCAGCAAATGCTCTGCCCATGTCTACAACTTTCCTAACCTTGTCCCTGACAGATTTTTGCACCCTAACCGTAATCGGTGATGGCAGTGTCTATCGTTTACATAATTTAAAGAAAGAAATAAGTCACTAACAGCTAAGTGTCACAATAAATAGTGGATGTAGCATTCTACTGGCAGGGAAGCATGGCCAGACTCCAGTCATGAAGGATGTCATCATCATCAATTGAGTCAATGAATCATACAATGTGAAGATATTGCACATTATCTCCACAAGTTAGAGCTTTACAGGTCTCTTCATGGAATGGGGGATTGTTGTTTATATAACTATACAAATATTTACATTACCTTGGGGATTAACACAGATTGTCAATTTACATTCATTAATTATGTAATTAGATGATCCGTGGCACCAGATTCCAGGTGTCATGGAC
The DNA here is from genome assembly GCF_943737965.1 of Phodopus roborovskii. Classification (NCBI taxonomy): domain Eukaryota; kingdom Metazoa; phylum Chordata; class Mammalia; order Rodentia; family Cricetidae; genus Phodopus; species Phodopus roborovskii. The sequence continues at coordinate 81,454 of NW_026125850.1, read as the reverse complement.
GATATAATCATTGTTTTATACAATTAAATAATCAAATAATGAGTTCATGTAACATCATCCACTTCTCTAAGGTGGCTCCAAACCAGGCTCATGAACTATGCAGTCATGATTAATTTAAACATTTTAACTACATAATTGATGATAAGATGGTCTATAATAATTTCCTCCCACACCGCATCACAACAGTCTACTGATCATGGATTATCTAATGTCCTATTTTAATAATCAAATAACAAAATAATCAGAGGATGAAATGCTCTGCCATACTCCACACAATTGACTCTCTGTTGACTCCCACATGATTGTGGGAAACTCCCAGGTTCATCCCTTATTTAATCGCAGAGCAGAGTATTAACATGTTTAAAATGCTGAACTGTCATTGTGTATGCAGCATTTTTAGAAGATATCACATATTTAATGTTGGGCGGCTGCTTCAAAAGAGATGGACTGAAATCCAATAATCACAAAGTCTACTCTAACAAATGGATTATCACTTTCCTGAAGGAAGTCAACAATGGCAACTCACCTTTTGATGAATAATTGTGAGTCTTATTTGTCTTCTGTTCCATAGTTTGACTTCTTAGGAGCTAGAGTATTCATAAACAGAAGACTTTAAACTGTTTCTCCACAGACTACGTTCTCTGATGACTGGTAATCTTGAATTTGGTAACCAGTAAAAGCTGTAGAAACACCTCCAGAGGTGTGGCTGTGACTTGTTTAGGTGAGTCAAATGTTGTCATTAAAAGTTTGAGGAGATAGTTACCTTGGGAGACTGTAATGTCCCATGATAACACTTTCCGAAGCTGCTCTCTGGTCCTTGGCCCATGATACCAGGATACAGAATGCAACAGGGTTGCCAGGCAACATTTATGAACCAACATTCTGTCACATTCTAGTGCCCCTCCCACATGCTTAAAGGAGTATACCCACCGATGAGGTAACCTTACAGCCTCACTGAGTTTCTCACAAAAACAAAGAAGATTTGAGTTCTACACATTTACCAGTCTCTCAAGCTACAACTTTCCTATAGTGACATAAGCATGAAAACAAAAGCATCATTGTGCCATTCAAGTACAATGATGAGTATTTTAAACCTGTTTTCTATGCTTCAGTTTTCTAATTGCTAGAACGGAAACAATACCATTAATCGCCTCTAATGTAATCCTTTTCCCTTCATTGAAAATAAAATTAACTCCTCCGCATCCTCTTACCTTTAGAGGAGCTTGATCCCATGGTTTCTCAGAGTTGTTTAGATTTGCATTAGGCTGATGATTAAGGATTTTGAGCAGTGTCTTCTGTTTCTTTCAGTCATTTTGGATTCCTCAATTGACTGTTCTCTATTAAGTCCTGTACCCTGTTTTCTAATATGGTTATTTAGAGTGAATTATTGCTGGTGGTGTGTCATGTTAACAGCCCGACAGAGTTCATTAGATGAGATTCCCTAATCAGGAGATTATTCTCTTATTCCATTTTTAAAATCGGGGGTCACTGTGTCCTTAATGGGTCAGTTCTGGTGCAACCTCTCAGAAACTGATGATGCGAAACAGTACAGTTTCGAGTAATCATTCGATTGTTAAAAATATACTATTATGTAATCAGTAATCACTGCAAAAGGCAGTGTCCCCCATTCTATGGGCACTGCTTCTGGTACCGATCTCCTGCTCTGTCAATCCCCACAACAGCCACATGAGGGATGACACCATCATTACTTACGCAATCAAGTAAGTTAAAAATTAGATAGTCCTCCAAACTTAACTTTCAAAAGATGGAACCATACTCCAGTGATTGTCAAGGAAGTAGTACTTAGACGATTAAATAATGCCACGTGATTAACTCCCATGGAGAAATGGCCCGACTCCCGTCAAGAAGAACAACATCTTCATCGATTTAAATAATTAATATATAATGAAAAATGATTGAAAAATAACATGGTGGTGCACACTTAAATCCCACATGGAGTAGTCAGAATGACCTCTTCCTGGAATAATGATGTTTTTATAAAATTAAATTGATAATTAATTAGCTGGCGTTTTATATTAACACTGACGAGATGGCACCAAAGTCCTAAAACTATCGCTGATGTAATGACCTACTTACAGAGCTAAATGATGAAGTAATGAGATGATGTTTCATCGTCTACTCACAAAATCTGACTCCAAAAGGGACTTAGGGTCCATATCATTACCTGTTTTTCAAATACGTTAATTAAATGATGAATTATTATTTAATTTCCTAGTTTAACAGGTAAATAAGTAAGTGTACTATTAGATGATGCTATGTTCTGGCACGATGGACTCCCCTAAGGAGGCTTAAATCTTCACTGGTAACTGAATACGTAAGGACAGATTTTCATAATTCAATGAATAAACATTAAACTAGTGGATGTTGTTTTATGTGTGAAACCTAAAGATTGATCAATTCTGTAGAGTCATTGAGTTCTTAATCATACATTTGAACAATAAAATGAATGAATGAAAAGATAATTTCTCATAATTCACCCCTAGAGAGATAACAAAATGATATCAACATTGATTTAAATAAATAAATAATGAAACCACAAGAGACATTTTAACACCAACAAGGGGGCTCCAGACTCCACTCTTCCTGGAGTAGAAAAAGGCAGATTTAAATAATGAAAGCATCAGATTGTTAGATCGTCTGTCACACTTGAGTCATACAAGGTGGCACCACACTTCAGGGTTCACAGATTACATAATGAAACAATTTAATGATTACATCTTTACATATCTAAGTCGTTGAACTTTTTCGTATCATCAATACCTGGGCAGACTTGCCAGATATGAAAACGGATGCTGTCATCACGGATTTTTAATATTCCATCAGTTAATCGTCAGATAATCATACTTTCTTGCCTGATGAATTCTGTTGGCCTGACATCCTCACCGGTGCCTGAATCTCTGTTTTGTTGCGGCAGGACCTGAGGTAATTGGCCCATTCCTGGCATACCAGTAGTAGCCAAAGTGTTGATATCAGCTGAAAAGGTGGCTGCAGCAGGGGCATCAACATTTTAGCTGAGAGAGAGATGTTCTTCCGTGTTCTGAGTCGTCATCCTTTTGCCAGGTCTCGGTGATGGTGCCGACCTGCTAGTGCCACTACATCTGCTAGACGTAGACCACAACCGATGTGAAGATGTGGAGGAAGAGCAAGTATTCAACACCCAGACCACCATGCAGACCTTAGTAAAGTTCTTGTTCTTCTCGGGGGCACCATGCAATCTTCTGGACTCTATTCTCCAGCATTCCTAGTGGTCTGGAGTCGCATAGACATTCAGAACATGCTCTGCCCATGTCTACAAGTTTCCTAAATTGTCGCTGACAGATATATGCAACCTAAAAATGATCGGTGTTGGCATTGTCTGTCGTTTAAGTAATTTAAAGAATTAAATAAGTCAGTGATAGCTAACGGTCCCAATAAAGAGATAATGTAGTATTTAACTGGCACGGAGGTATGGCCAGACTCCAGTCATGAAAGATGTCATCATCATGGAGTCAATGAATCATAAAATGTGTAGATATTGCACATTATCTCCACAAGAGGGAGGTTTACAGGTCTCTTCATGGAATGGAGGATTGTTGTCTACATGAGTATACAAATGTTTACATTATCTTGGGGATTAACACAGATTGTCAATTTAAATTCATTAATTATGTAATTAGATGATCTGTGGCACCAGATCAGGTGTCATGGGCGATATAATCATTGTTTTATCTAATTACATAATCAAATAATGAGTTCATGTAACATAATCCACTTTCCTAGGTGGCTCCAACCAGGCTCATGAATGATGCTGTCGTGATTAATTTAAATATTTTAACTACACAATTGATATTAAGATGGTCTATAATAATTGCCTCCCACATCGCGTCACCGCAATCCACTGATCATGGTTTATCTAGTGTCCTATTTTAATAATCAGATAACAACATAATCAGAGGATGAAATGGTCTGCCACACTCCACACAATTGACTCTCTGTTGACTCCCACATGATTGTGGGAAACTCCCAGGTTCATCCCTTGTTTAATCACAGAGCAGAGTAGGAACATGTTTAAATGCTGAACTGTAATTGTGTATGCAGGGTTTTTAGAAGATATCACATATTTAATGTTGGGCGGTTGCCTCAAAAGAGATGGACTGAAATCCAATAATCACTAAGTCCTCTCTAACAAACGGATTATCACAATCCTGAAGGAAGTCAACAATGGCAAACTCACCTTTTGATGAATAAATGTGAGTCTTATTATCTTTGTGTCCATAATATTACTTGTTAGGAGAGAGAATTCATAAACAGAAGACTTTGAACTGTTTGTCCACAGACGATGTTCTCTCATGAGTAGGTAATCTTGAATTTGGTAACCAGTAAAAGCTGTAGGCAAACTTCCAGAGATTTGGCTGTGACTTGGTTAGGTGAATTAAATGCTGTCATTGAAAGTTTTTGGAGATAGTTATCTTGGGAGACTGTAATGTCCAATGACAATTCTTTCTCGAAGCTGCTCTCTGGTCCTTGGCCCATGCTACCAGGATACAGAATGCAAGCAGGGTTGACAGGCAACATTTATGAAACAACATTCTGTCACATTCTAGTGCCCCTCCCACATGCTAAAAGGAGCATACCCACCGATGAACTAACCTTACCACCCCGCTGAGTTTCTCACAAACACAAAGCAGGGCTCTTTCTTTTGAGTTTTACATATATACCCATCTCTCAAGCTACAAAATGCCTATAGTGACATAGGCATGGCAATGAAAGCATCATTATGCCATTCAAGTACAATGATGAGTATTTTGAACCTGTTTTTTATGCTGCAATTTTCTAATTTCTAGAAAAGAAACAATAAAATTAATTGCCTCAACCATAATCCTTTTCCCTTTCTTGAAAATAAAATAAACTCCTCTTCATCCTCTTACCTTTAGAGGAGCTTGATCCCATGGTTTCTCAGAGTTGTGTAGATTTGCATTAGGCTGATGATTAAGGATTTTGAGCAGTGTCTTATGTTTCTTTCAGTCATTTTGGATTCCTCAATTGACTTTTCTCTATTAAGTCCTGTATCCTGCTTTCTAATATGGTTATTTAGAGTGATTAATTGTTGGTGGTGTGTCATGTTATCAGCCCGACAGAGTTCATTAGATGAGATTCCCTAATCAGGAGATTATTCAGTTATTCCATTTTTAAAATCGGGGGTCACTGTGTCCTTCATGGGTCAGTTCTGTTGCAACCTCTCAGAAACTGATGATGCAAGACAGTACAGTTTCGTGTAATCATTCGATTGTTAAAAATCTACTATTACGTAATCAGTAATCACTGCATAAGGCAGTGTCCCCCATTCTCTGGGCACTGCTTCTGGTACCGTTCTCCTGCTCTGTCAATCCCACAACAGCCATATGACCGATGAAACCATCATTACTTACGCAATCAAGTAAGTTAAAAATTGGATAGTCCTCCATACTTAACTTTCAAAAAGATGGAACCATACTCCAGTGATTGTCAAGGAAGTAGTACTTAGATGATTAAATAATGCCACGTGATTAACTCCCATGGAGGAATGGCCCGACTCCCGTCAAGAAGAACAACATCTTCATCGATTTAAATAATTAATATATAATGAAAAATGATTGAAAAATGACATGGTGGTGCACACTTAAATCCCACATGGAGTAGTCAGAATGATCTCTTCCTGGAATAATGATGTTTTTATAAAATTAAATTGATAATTAATTAGTGGGCCTTTTATAGTAACACTGACGAGATGGCAACAAAATCCTAAACCTATCGCTGATGTAAAGATCTATTTACACAGCTAAATGATGAAGTAATGAGATGATATTACATCATCAACTCCCACAATCTGACTCCAAAAGGGACTTATGGTCCATAACATTACCTGTATTGTAAATATGTCAATTAAATGATGAATTATTACCTAATTTCCTAGTTTATCAGTTAAAGAAGCAAGTGTAGTATTAGATTATGTGATGGTCTGGTACAACGGTCTCCCCTAAGAAGGCTCAAAACTCCAGTGATCACTGAATACATAATGACAGATTTTCATAATTAAATGAATAAACATTAAACAAGTGGATGGTGTTTTATGCGTGAAGCCTAAATGATTGCTCAATACTGAATAGATATTGTGTTCTTAATCTTAGATTTGAACAAAAAAATGAATGAATAAAGAGAAAGTTTCTCATAATTCACGCTTAGAGAGATAACAAAATGATATCAACATTGATTTAAATAAGGAAAGGAAGAAAGAAAGAAAGAATTCAAAAGATTCAATTTAACACCAACATGGTGGATCAAGACTACACTCTTCCTGGAGTAGAAAAAGACCGATTTGAAGAATGAAATAATCAGATATTTAGATAGTCTGTCATACTTGAGTCACACAAGGTGGCACCAAACTTCAGGGATCACAGATTATATAATGAAAGAATTTAATAATTACATCTTTAAATATGTAAGCCGTTAACCTTTTTTTGTAACATCAATTCCTGGGCAGACTTGCCAGGTATGAAACTGTATGCTGTCATCACACAATTTTTAAAATGCCATCAGTTAATCGTCAGATAATCATACTGTCTTGCCTGATGAATTCTGTTGGCCTGACCTCATTACAAGCGCCTGAATGTCTGTTGAGGTTAGGCAGGACATTTGATAGTGGGCCCAATCCTGGCATAGCATTAGCAGCCACAATGTTGATAACAGCTGAAAAGGTGGCTGCAGCAGGTCTATCACCAGCATAGCTGAGAGAGTGATGTTCTTCTGTCTTCTGAGTCGTCATCCTTTTGCCAGGTCACCGTGATGGTGCCGACCTCCTAGTGCCACTCCTTCTTCTCATGGTAGATCACAACCCATGTGAAGATGTGGAGGAAGAGCATGTAGTCAAAATCCAGACCACCGTTCCGGCCTTGGTGAAGTCCTTGTACTTCTCAGAGGGCACCGTGCAACCTTCAGGACTCAATCACCCAGCATCCCTCGTACTCTGGAAGATGCATAGATCATTCAGCAAATGCTCTGCCCATGTCTACAACTTTCCTAACCTTGTCCCTGACAGATTTTTGCACCCTAACCGTAATCGGTGATGGCAGTGTCTATCGTTTACATAATTTAAAGAATTAAATAAGTCACTAGTAGCTAAGTGTCACAATAAATAGTGGATGTAGCATTCTACTGGCAGGGAAGCATGGCCAGACTCCAGTCATGAAGGATGTCATCATCATCAATTGAGTCAATGAATCATACAATGTGAAGATATTGCACATTATCTCCACAAGTAGGAGCTTTACAGGTCTCTTCATGGAATGGGGGATTGTTGTTTACATAACTATACAAATATTTACATTACCTTGGGGATTAACACAGATTGTCAATTTACATTCATTAATTATGTAATTAGATGATCCGTGGCACCAGATTCCAGGTGTCATGGACGATATAATCATTGTTTTATACAATTAAATAATCAAATAATGAGTTCATGTAACATCATCCACTTCTCTAAGGTGGCTCCAACCAGGCTCATGAACTATGCAGTCATGATTAATTTAAATATTTTAACTACATAATTGATGATAAGATGGTCTATAATAATTTCCTCCCACACCGCATCACAACAATCTACTGATCATGGATTATCTAATGTCCTATTTTAATAATCAAATAACAAAATAATCAGAGGATGAAATGCTCTGCCATACTCCACACAATTGACTCTCTGTTGACTCCACATGATTGTGGGAAACTCCCAGGTTCATCCCTTATTTAATCGTAGAGCAGAGTAGTAACATGTTTAAAATGCTGAACTCTCATTCTGTATGCAGCATTTTTAGAAGATATCACATATTTAATGTTGGGCGGCTGCCTCAAAAGAGATGGACTGAAATCCAATAATCACAAAGTCTACTCTAACAAATGGATTATCACTTTCCTGAAGGAAGTCAACAATGGCAACTCACCTTTTGATGAATAATTGTGAGTCTTATTTGTCTTCTGTTCCATAGTTTGACTTCTTAGGAGCTAGAGTATTCATAAACAGAAGACTTTAAACTGTTTCTCCACAGACTACGTTCTCTGATGACTGGTAATCTTGAATTTGGTAACCAGTAAAAGCTGTAGAAACACCTCCAGAGGTGTGGCTGTGACTTGTTTAGGCGAGTCAAATGTTGTCATTAAAAGTTTGAGGAGATAGTTACCTTGGGAGACTGTAATGTCCCATGATAACACTTTCCGAAGCTGCTCTCTGGTCCTTGGCCCATGATACCAGGATACAGAATGCAACAGGGTTGCCAGGCAACATTTATGAACCAACATTCTGTCACATTCTAGTGCCCCTCCCACATGCTTAAAGGAGTATACCCACCGATGAGGTAACCTTACAGCCTCACTGAGTTTCTCACAAAAACAAAGAAGATTTGAGTTCTACACATTTACCAGTCTCTCAAGCTACAACTTTCCTATAGTGACATAAGCATGAAAACAAAAGCATCATTGTGCCATTCAAGTACAATGATGAGTATTTTAAACCTGTTTTCTATGCTTCAGTTTTCTAATTGCTAGAACGGAAACAATACAATTAATCGCCTCTAATGTAATCCTTTTCCCTTCATTGAAAATAAAATTAACTCCTCCGCATCCTCTTACCTTTAGAGGAGCTTGATCCCATGGTTTCTCAGAGTTGTTTAGATTTGCATTAGGCTGATGATTAAGGATTTTGAGCAGTGACTTCTGTTTCTTTCAGTCATTTTGGATTCCTCAATTGACTGTTCTCTATTAAGTCCTGTACCCTGCTTTCTAATATGGTTATTTAGGGTTATTTACTGTTGGTGTTGTGTCATGTTAACAGCCCGACAGATTTCATTAGATGAGATTCCCTAATCAGGAGATTATTCAGTTATTCCATTTTTAAAATCGGGGTTCACTGTGTCCTTTATGGGTCAGTTCTTTTGCAACCTCTCAGAAACTGATGATGCGAAAGAGTACAGGTTTTTAAAAATCATGTAATCATTCGATTGCTAAAAATCTACTACTATGTAATCATTAACCACTGTAAAAGGCAGTGTCCCCCATTCTCTGGCCACTGCTTCTGGTACAGATGTCCTGCTGTGTCAATCCCTCAGCAGCCAAGTGACTGATGACACCAGCATTACTTACACAATCAAATAAGTTAATAATTGGATAGTCCTCCATACTTAACTTTTAAAAATGGAATCAAACTCCCCCGATTGTCAAGGAAGTAGTACTTAGATAATTCAATAATGCCACGTGATTAACTCCCATGGAGGATTGGCCCGACTCCAGTCAAGAAGAACAACAACTTCATCGAGTTAAATAATTAAGATATAATGAAAAAAGTTTGAAAAATGACATGGTGGTGCATACTTAAATCCCACATGGAGTAGTCAGACTGATCTCTTCCTGGAATAATGATGTTTTTAAAAATTAAATTGAAAATTAATTAGTGGGCCTTTTATATTAACACTGATGAGATGGCACCAAAGTCCTAAACCTATCGCTGATGTAAAGATCTATTTACATAGCTAAATAATGGAGTAATGAGATGATATTACATCATCAACTCCCAAAATCTGACTCCAAAAGGATTTATGGTCCATAACATTACCTGTATTTTAAATACATAAATTAAATGATGAATTATTACTTAATTTCCTAGTTTAACAGTTAAAGAAGTAAGTGTAGTATTAGATGACCTGATGGTCTTGTACAACGGTCTCCCTAAGGAGGATCAAAACTCCAGTGATCATTGAATAAATAATGACAGATTTTCATAATTAAATAAATACACATTAAACAAGTGGATGGTGTTTTCTGCGTGATGCCTAAATGATTGCTAAATACTGAAGAGACATTGAGTTCTTAATCATAGATTTGAACAAAAAATGAATGAATAAAGAGATAGTTTCTCATAATTCAACACTAGAGAGGTAACAAAATGATATCAACATTGATTTAAATAAAGAAAGGAAGAAAGAAAGAAAGAATTCACAAGATACAGTTTAGCACCAACAAGGTGGATCGAGACTCCACTCTTCCTGTAGTAGAAAAAGACAGATTTGAATAATGAAATAATCAGAGAGTTAGATTGTCTGTCACACTTGAGTCACACAAGGTGGCGCCAAACTTCAGAGCTCACAGATTATATAATGAAAGAATTTAATAATTACATCTTTAAATATGTAAGCCATTGACAATTTTTTGTATCATCAATTCCTGGGCAGACTTGGCAGGTATGAAACTGTATGCTGTCATCACGCATTTTTAACATGCCATCAGTTATTCGTCGGATAATCATACTGTTTTGCCTGATGAATTCTGTTGGCCTGACCTCATTACAAGCGCCTGAATGTCTGTGGTGGTGCGGCAGGACGTGAGATAGTGGGCCCAATCTTGGCGTAGCAGTAGTAGCCACAATGTTAATAACAGCTGAAAAGATGGCTGCAGCAGGGGCATCACTAGCATAGCTGAGAGAAAGATGTTCTTCCGTGTTCTGAGTCATCATCCTTTTGCCAGGGTCTCGGTGATGGTGCCGACCTCCTAGTGCCATTCCTTCTTCTCATGGTAGATCACAACCGATGTGAAGATGTGGAGGAATAACAGGTAGTCAACAGCCAGACCATGGTGCCGGCCTTGGTGAAGTCCTTGTACTTCTCAGAGGGCACCGTGCAACCTTCAGGACTCAATCACCCAGCATCCCTCGTACTCTGGAAGATGCATATATCATTCAGAAAATGCTCTGCTCATGTCTACAACTTTCCTAACCTTGTCCCTGACAGATTTTTGCACCCTAACCGTAATCGGTGATGGCACTGTCTGTCGTTTACATAATTTAAACAATTAAATAAGTCACTAATAGCTAACTGTCACAATAAATAGGGGATGTAGCATTCTACTGGCAGGGAAGCATGGCCAGACTCCAGTCATGAAGGATGACATCATCATCAATTGAGTCAATGAATCATACAATTTGAAGATATTGCACATTATCTCCTCAAGAGGGAGCTTTACAGGTCTCTTCATGGAATGGAGGATTGTTGTTTACATAACTATACAAATATTTACATTATCTTTGGGATTAACACAGATTGTCAATTTAAATTCATTAATTATGTAATTAGATGATCTGTGGCACCAGATTCCAGGTGTCATGGACGATATAATCATTGCTTTATATAAATAATCAAATAATGAGTTCATGTAACATCATCCACTTCCCTAAGGTGGCTCCAAACCAGGCTCATGAACGATGCTCTCGTAATAAATTTAAATATTTTAATTACATAAGTGATATTAGGCTGGTCTATAATAATTGCCTCCCACATCACGTCACCACAATCCACTGATCATGGATTATCTAATGTCCTATTTTAATAATCACATAACAACATAATCAGAGGACGAAATGGTCTGCCATACTCCACACAATTGGCTCCCTGTTGACTCCCATATGATTGTAGGAAACTCCCAGGTTCATCAGATATTTAATCGCAGAGCAGAGTAGTAACATGTTTAAATTCTGAAATGTCATTGTATATGCAGGGTTTTTAGAAGATATCACATAATTAATGTTGGGCGGCTGCCACAAAAGAGATGGACTGAAATCCAATAATCACAAAGTCTACTCTAACAAATGGATTATCACCTTCCTGTAGGAAGTCATCAATGGCAAACTCACCTTTTGATGAATAATTGTGAGTCTTATTTGTCTTTTGTTCCATAGTGTGACTTCTTAGGAGAGAGAGTATTCATAAACAGAAGACTTTGAACTGTTTCTTCACAGACTACGTTCTCTGATGATTATGTAATGTTGAATTTGGTAACCAGTAAAAGCTGTAGGCACACCTCCAGAGGTGTGGCTATGACTTGTTTAGGCGAATCAAATGTTGTCATTAAAAGTTTTAGGAGATAGTTATCTTGGGAGACTGTAATATCCCATGATAACACTTTCTCGAAGCTGCTCTCTGGTCCTAGGCCCATGATACCAGGACACAGAATGATACAGGGTTGCCATCAACATTTATGAACAGCATTATGTCACATTCTAGTGCCCCTCCCACATGCTTAAAGGAGTAAACCCACCGATGAACTAACCTTACAGCCTCAATGAGTTTCTCACAAAAACAAAGGAGGGCTCTTTCTTTTGAGTTCTACATATTTACAGGTCTCTCAAGCTACAACTTGCCTATAGTGACATAAGCATGAAAACGAAAGCATAATTGTGCCATTCAAGTACAATGATGAGTATTTTAAACCTGTTTTCTATGCTTCAATTTTCTAATTTCTAGAATGGAAACAACACAATTAATCGCCTCTACCATAATCTGTTTCCCTTTATTGAAAATAAAATTAACTCCTATGCATCCTCTTACCTTTAGAGGAGCTTGATCCCATGGTTTCTCAGAGTTGTTTAGATTGCATTAGGCTGATGATTAAGGATTTTGAGCAGTGTCTTCTGGTTCTTTCAGTCATTTTGGATTCCTCAATTGACTGTTCTCTATTAAGTCCTGTACCCTGCTTTCTAATATGGTTATTTAGAGTTCTTTAATTTGGTGGTGTGTCATGTAAACAGCCCGACAGTGATCATTAGATGAGATTCCCTGATCAGGTGATTATTGAGTTATTCTATTTTTAAAATCGGTTGTCACTGTGTCCTTAATGGGTCAGTTCTGTTGCAACTTCTCAGAAACTGATGATGCGCAACAGTACAGTTTTTTTTTTAAACTCGGGTAATCATTAGATTGTTAAAAATCTACTATTGCGTAATCAGTAATCACTGTATAAGGCAATGTCTCCCATTCTCTGGCCACTGCTTCTGGTACCAATCTCCTTCTGTGTCAATCTCACAGCAGCCAAATGACAGATGACAACATCATTACTTACGCAATTAAATAAGTTAATAATTGGATAGTCCTCCATACTTAACTTTCAGAAGACAGAACCAAACTCCAGTGTTTGTCAATGAAGTACTACTTTGATAATTAAATCATGCCATGTGATTAGCTCCCATGGAGGGATGGCCCTACTCCAGCCAAGAAGAACAACATCTTCATCGAATTTAATAATTAATATATAATGAAAAATGATTGAAAAATGACATAGTGGTGCATACTTAAATCCCACATGGAGTAGTCAGACTGATCTCTTCCTGGAATAATGATGTTTTAAAAAATTAAATTGATAATTATTGAGTGGGCTTTTATATTAACACTGACAAGATGGCACCAAAGTCCTAAACCTATCGCTGATGTAAAGATCTATTTACATAGCTAAATGATGACATATTGAGATGATATTACATCATCAACTCCCAAAATCTGACTCAAATGGGACTTAGGGTCCATAACATTACCTGTATATTAAATACGTAAATTAAATGATGAATTATTACTTAATTTCCTAGTTTAACAGTTAAAGAAGTAAGTGTAGTATTAGATGATGTGATGGTCTGGTACAATGGTCTCCCCTAAGGAGGCTCAAAACTCCAGTGATCACTGAATCCATAATGACAGATTTTCATAATTAAATGAATACACATTAAACAAGTGGATGGTGTTTATGCATGAAGCCTAAATGATTGCTCAATACTGAAGAGACATAGAGCTCTTAATCATCGATTTGAACAAAAAAAAATTAATGAATAAAGAGATATTTACTCACAATTCACCCCTAGAGAGATAACGAAATGATATCAACATTGATTTAAATAAAGTAAGGAAGAAAGAAAGAAAGAATTCACAAGATACAATTTAACACCAACAAGGTGGATCCAGACTCCACTCTTCCTGGAGAAGAAAAGACAGATTTGAATAATGAAATACTCAGTTAGATAGATCGTCTGCCACACTTGAGTCACACAAGGTGGCACCAAATTTCAGGGATCACAGATTATATAATGAAAGAATTTAATAATTCCATCTTTACATTTGTAAGCCGTTTACCTTTTTCTGTATCATCAATTCCTGGGCAGACTTGGCAGGTATGAAACTGTATGCTGTCATCACGCATTTTTAACATGCCATCAGTTAATCGTCAGATAATCATACTGTCTTTCCTGATGAATTCTGTTGGCCTGACCCCATCACAAGCACCTGAATGTCTTTTGTGGTGCGGCAGGACGTGATATAGTGGGCCCAATCCTGGCATAGCAGTAGTAGCCACAATGTTGACAACAGCTGAAAAGATAGCTGCTGCATGGGCATCAATAGCATAGCTGAGAGAGAGATGTTCTTCCATGTTTGAGTCTTCATCCTTTTGCCAGGTCTCGGTGATGGTGCCGACCTCCTAGTTCCACTCCTTCTTCTCATGGTAGATCACAACCTATGTGAAGACGTGGAGGAAGAACAGGTAGAAAACAGCCAGACCACCGTGCCGTCCTTGGTGAAGTCCATGTACTTCTCAGAGGGCACCGTGCAACCTTCAGAACTCAATCACCCAGCATCCCTCGTACTCTGGAAGATGCATAGATCATTCAGAAAATGCTCTGCCCATGTCTACAACTTTCCTTACCTTGTCCCTGACAGATTTTTGCACCCTAACCGTAATTGGTGATGGCACTGTCTGTCGTTTACATAATTTAAAGAATTAAATAAGTCACTAATAGCTAACTGTCACAATAAAGAGGTTATGTAGCATTTAACTGGAAGGGAAGCATGGCCAGTCTCCAATCGTGAAGGTCATCATCACCAATTGAAACAATGAAACATCACAGAGTTGAGTCATAAAATTCAACATCATGCACACCTGAGAAATTACTGTAGATCAGAAATTACATTTGTTCCCAGAAACTCAACTTTCTGAATCACACCATTGTTGTGTGTGGTAGATAAATGGTAATAGCACTCTGATCACGTATTGCTGAATGACGATCCCCATCATCTCTTTTTAACAGTTTCTAAACTTTGTGTAAATCATGTAAGAAAACCTGAATTTTGAATGAGATGTTCATAAATTCCAGAAGCCAAACTTACAGTTTATCACTGAATGTCCCCACAAAACACAAAAGTAACCCTGTGATGCACAAAGGTGTCACCTGGTCTCAACTTTTCCATCTGGCAGAAAAAAAATTTTCTGTATACGAAAACTAGAACTTTATGGCACACCAGGCTTTAATGTTCACTGTGACCTATTTGTTACCCCTTGAGCAGCTTGTAAAAGCCATTTTCTATTGGATGAGGATGGGGCTGGTTACTCTTTTTAAATCAGGGATGTCTCCTTTATCATGTTTTGGAGATAACTGTCTGCACAAGACTGGAGATCAAATGTGTATTTTAGTATCCTAATCTGTAACAGACCTGGTTACTGTACTACTCATCTTTGGGTTATTTTTAGGCGTCACTCCCTCAGCTAAATTCTAGTCTGTGTTACTCAGTATACTGTAAGAATTGGTAAATATTTTGTAACAACAATTCTAAGTTTTCTCATCATAGCTTATTGGTGAAGTATTATCCAACACAAGAATGTCATTTATGTATGATTTTAGTGGCCCATGCCTTTAATCCCAGCACTACGAAAGCATAGGAAGGCACATCTCTATGAGCTTGGGGCTAACCTGCTCTTCAGAGCAAGTCCCAGGTCAATTTCCTAACCTTTACAAAGAAACAATTTATTTGAAACAAAAAATCAATAAACCCTGGCACAAAAACATATAAATTAAATAAATATAAAAAAATAAATTAAATTATTGCCATTTGCAGGATATACCAAATTGACTCCAAATGGGGAATCTCCCCTAGCCTACAGCCATGGGAGAAGGCCCTACCACAAAGGGCAGATTGTGATGACGTCTCTTGGTAGGCTGATCTTCCTAGGGAGTAGATAGGGGATGTGATAGGGGAGAGGGGCATGTGGCAGGTATGAGAGGATGAGAGGGAGAGGGAGCTGGGATCTATAAGTAAAATAAGATCTTTTTATTAAGATTTTTAAAGTACAATATAAATAAATATAAATATATAAAGGAATAAAAAGAATGCCATCTACATTATGTATAAAATTTAATTCATCTTATACTGAAATGTTAGATGTGAAGTTAAGAACATCTTGAATGCACTGGGCAAACTGTGCCCCTCCATGTACTGATACTTCCGTTCCATATTCAGGAAAAGCATGTTGGTGTTGACTACAAAAACGTTTACACACAAAGCTCCCTTATTGAAATGCATTCCTCTATTAAGCCCCAAAATTAAAGTAATCACATTCTGCACCCTGATCTGCATAACTTCTAGGACTACATGGGATCTCATGGAAATTTGAATGACTCACTAGCCAATCAGGGAATCCCTGCGCCCACAGGCCTCTAAATCCAAGATCTACAGGGTAGCATTCCTTGCTTGGCCATGCTGCAGGTCTTCCTTGCTCTTCCATGCTCACAGTTCTCAGCCCTCACAGCAGGAACACCATTCCAATGGTGCTCTGCTGTGCTGTAATATCACTGCAGCATGGCTCCATGGTTCCTTGTTTTCTGAGTGTTGTGCCTGTGGGCTCAGATTCCCTGATTGGCTAGTGAGTCTTGGTTGACAAGAGTAAATCCTCAATGGTTAGAGTGTTCTTAAAGCGAAAACAGAAACATGAATTTCTTATTTATTTATTTATTTATTTATTTATTTATTTATTTATTTTGGTTTTTCAAGACAGGGTTTGGCTGTGTAGTAATTCCTGTCTTGGAACAAACTTTATAAACCGGGCTGGATAATTCAAAATCTTAATTATTATTATGATGATGAGGAGGACTGAGGATGATTATGATTACAACTATAACTACTAATACTCTTGTCATTTTGTAGTAGATTTTTCTCATTAATTATTTTTTTTTTCTTTAATGATTTTCCAACACAGATTTTCAATACTGGCTGTCCTGGAACTCTATGTGTAGATCAGGCTGCCCAGAATATTAAAAAAATTAAAGAGACTTTAGGAAATAAAAAGTGTTTGTTGTATGGCTTCTTGCTCAGATTAGAAGAACTGCGGATCAATTGGAAATTACATTGTACATATAGACCCCAGTATTTAGAACAGGTAGAAAGAATGAATAGAACCATTAAAGTGGCGTTATCCAATTTAACACTTGAAACTGGCGCTACAAACTGAGTATAACTCCTGACACTAGGCAGGGCCAGGCCGGGGCCTGGGCCATGTCAGCCAGGGCTAAGTCTAGATCAGCCAGGGCTAAGTCCAGAAGGGGCAGGGCCAGAAATCCAAGGGCAAAGGCCAGAAAGGCCAGGGGCCAGAACGGCAAGGGCCAGAGCCAGAAAATCCTGTACTAGAACCCAGGACCTGAACGACCAGGGTCAGGGCAAGAAAAGACAGATCCAGAAAGGCCAGTGCTAGTATGGCCAGGGCAAGGGCCAGAATGGCCATGGCTTGTATGACCAGGGCCAGGCTCACAACGGCCAGGGCCAGAAATCCAAGGGCAAAGGCCAGAAAGGCCAGCGCCAGATCAACAAGGGCCAGGGCCAGAAAGTCTTTAACCAGAACACAGTACATGAAAGACCAGGTTCAGGGAAATAAAAGCCAGAGCCAGAAAGGCCAGTGCTAGAATGGCAAGGGCAAGGGGTAGAATGGCCAGGGTTTGTACGACCAGGGCCAGGCCAAGAATGGCCAGGGCCAGGCCCAGAACGGCCAGGGCCAGTACGGCAAGAGCCAGAAGGACCTGGGAAAGGGTCAGAATGGCCAGGGTCAGGAACATGGCCAGGGCCAGTGCGAGGGCAAAGGAAAGAACAGCCAGGGCCAGGGTAAGGCCTGGGCAGGGCCCGGGCCAGGGCCTATGCAAGATCAGCCAGGGGTAATTCCAGATCAGCCTGAGCGAAGGCAAGAACGGCCAGGGCCAGAAATCCAAGGGCAAGGCCAGAAAGGCCAGGGCCAAAACAGCAAAGGCCAGTGCCAGAATGTCGTGTACCAGAACACAGGACCTGAACGACCAGCGCCAGGGCAAGAAAAAGCCAGAGGTCAGAAAGGCCAGTGCTAGAATGTCCAGAGCAAGGGCTATGCCCAGAATGGACATAGCCAGGGCCAGAATGTCCAGGGCCATAAGTAGCAGGGCCAGATCGTTCAAGGCAGGGCCAGAACAGCAAAGGAAAGAAAGGCCACGGCCAGGGACAGACAGGCCAGGATCAAAGACAGAACAACCATATCCAGTTCCCAAGCAAGAGCTTGGGCCAGGGCAAGAAAGGAAAGGGCCAAGGCCAGGGCCAGGGCCAGGGCCAGGGCCAGATCAGCCAGGGCTAAGGCCAGATCGGCCAGAGTTAGAATCCAAGGGCAAAGGCCAGAAGGGCAAGGGCCAGAATGGCAAGGGCCAGGGCCAGAAAGTCCTGTACCAGAACACAAGACCTGAAGGAACAGGGTCACGGCAAGAAAAGACAGAGACAGAAAGGCCAGTGTTTGAATGGCCACAGCAAGGGCCAGAAATGCCATGGCTTGTACAAACAGGGCCAGGCCCAGAACGCCCAGGGCCAATACGGCAAGAGCCAGAACGACCTGGGTAAGAGTCTGAATGGCCAGGTTCAGGAACATGGCCAGGGCCAGTGCTAGGGCCAAGGACCAAACAGCCAGGGCCAGGGACCAAGGCAAGGACCAGGGCCAGAACAGCCAGGGCCAGGTCCAGATCGGCCAGGGCCAGAACGACCAGGGTAATGGCCAGAACTGCCAGGGTCAGGGCCAATATCAGGGCCAGGTCCAGTGTCAGGGCTAGGAACAGAACAGCCAGGGCCAGGGCCAGTGAATGGGCAAAGGCCAAGGTCAGGGCCAGGTTCATGGCCAGGGAAAGAATAGCCAGTGACAGAACCAGGGTGAGAAAAACCAGGGCCAGAATGGCCAGGGCCATAACTGCCAGGGCCAGGTCGTTCAAGGCCGGGCCAGAACTGCAAGGGACAGAACGGCCAGATCCAGAATGGACATAGCCAGGGCCAGAACGTCTAGGGCCATAACTACTAGGGCCGGTTCGCTCAAGGCTGGTTCAAGGACAGAACAACAAGATCCAGTTCCAGAGCAAGTGCTTGGGCCAGGGCAAGAAGGGAAAGGGCCTGGGCCAGGGCCAGGGCAATGGCCAGGGCAAGGGCCATGCCAGGGCCAGGGCCAAGGCCAGGGCCAGGGCCATGCCAGGACCAGGGCCAGGGCCAGGGCCAGGGCCAGGACCACGGGAAGGGCCAGGGCCAGGGCCAGCGCCAGGGCCAATGCCAGAATGACCAGTGTAAAGGCCTGAACGGCCAGGGCCAGGGTCAATATCAAGGCTGGGTTCAGGGCCAGGGCCAGGGACAGAACATCCAGGGACAGGCCCAGTGACAGGGCAAAGGATAGGGCCAGGGCCAAGGCCAGGGTAAGGGCCAGGGACAGAATGGCCAGGGGACAGAATCAGGGTGAGAAAGGCCAGGGCCAGAATGGCAAGGGCCATAACTGCCAGGGCCAGATCGTTCAAGGCTAGGGACAGAACGGCCAGGGACAGAACGGCCAGCGACAGAACGGCCAGGACCAGAATTGCCATGGTCAGTGCCAGAACGTCCAGTGCCATAACTACCAGGGCCAGATCGTTCAATGCCAGGCCAAAACAGCAAGGGGACAAAATGGCCATGGCCAGGGACAGACTGGCCAGGTTCCAGGACAGGACAACCAGATCCTATTTCCAGAGCAAATGCTTGGGCCAGGACAAGAAAGGAAAGGGCCAGGGCCAGGACAAGGGAGAGGGCAAGGGCCAAGGCCAGGACCAGGGCCAGGACCAGGCCAGGAGGGCCAGGACCAGGGCCAGGGCCAGGACCAGGGCCAGAGCCAGGGCTAGGGCCAAGGTCTGGGCCAGATCAGCCAGGACTAAGTCCAGATCAGCCAGGGCTAAGTCCATAATGGCCAGGGTCAGAAATCCAAGGGCAAAGGCCAGAAAAGGCCAGGGCCAGAACGTCCTGTACCAGAACCCAGGACCTGAACGACTAGGGTCAGGGCAAGAAAAGCCAGAGCCAGAAAGGCCAGTGCTAGAATGTCCAGGCCAAGGGCCAGAATGGCCAAGGCTTGTATGAGCAGGGCCAAGCCCAGAATAGCCAGGGCTAGAAATTCATGGGCAAAGGCCAGAAAGGCCAGGGCCAGAATGGCAATGGCCAGGGACAAAAGTCCTGTACCGGAACCCAGGACCTAAACTACCAGGATCAGGGCAAGAAAAGCCAGATCCAGAAAGGCCAGTGCTAGAATGACCAGGGCAAGTTCCAGAATGTCCATGGATGTAAGACCAGAGACAAGCACAGAATGGCCAGGGCCAGTACGGAAAGAGCCAGAACGACCTGGGTAAGGGTCAGTACAGTCAGGGTCAGGAACATGGCCAGGGCCAGTGAGAGGGCCAAGCATAGAACAGCCAGGGCAAAGGCAAGGCCAGGGCCAGATCTGCCAGGGGCTAAGTACAGAACGGACAGGGCCAGAAATCCAAGGGCAAAGGCCAGAACGGCCAGGGCCAGTACGGCAAGAGACAGAATGACCTGGGTAAGGGTCAGAATGGCCAGGGTAAGGAACATGGCCAGGGCCAGTGAGAGGGCCAAGCATAGAATAGCCAGGGCAAGGGCGAGGGCAAGGTACAGACCAGGGCAAGAACAGCCAGGGCCAGGGCCAGTTCGGCCAGGGCCAGAAAGACCAGGGTAATGGCCAGAACTGCCAGGGTCAGGGCCAATATCAGGGCCAGGTCCAGTGTCAGAGCTAGGAACAGAACAGCCAGGGCCAGGGCCAGTGAATGGGCAAAGGCCAAGGTCAGGGCCAGGTTCATGGCCAGGGAAAGAATAGCCAGTGACAGAACCAGGGTGAGAAAAACCAGGGCCAGAATGGCCAGGGCCATAACTGCCAGGGCCAGGTCGTTCAAGGCCGGGCCAGAACTGCAAGGGACAGAACGGCCAGATCCAGAATGGACATAGCCAGGGCCAGAACGTCTAGGGCCATAACTACTAGGGCCGGTTCGTTCAAGGCTGGTTCAAGGACAGAACAACAAGATCCAGTTCCAGAGCAAGTGCTTGGGCCAGGGCAAGAAGGGGAAAGGGCCTGGGCCAGGGCCAGGGCAATGGCCAGGGCAAGGGCCATGCCAGGGCCAGGGCCAAGGCCAGGGCCAGGGCCATGCCAGGACCAGGGCCAGGGCCAGGGCCAGGGCCAGGACCACGGGAAGGGCCAGGGCCAGGGCCAGCGCCAGGGCCAATGCCAGAATGACCAGTGTAAAGGCCTGAACGGCCAGGGCCAGGGTCAATATCAAGGCTGGGTTCAGGGCCAGGGCCAGGGACAGAACATCCAGGGACAGGCCCAGTGACAGGGCAAAGGATAGGGCCAGGGCCAAGGCCAGGGTAAGGGCCAGGGACAGAATGGCCAGGGACAGAATCAGGGTGAGAAAGGCCAGGGCCAGAATGGCAAGGGCCATAACTGCCAGGGCCAGATCGTTCAAGGCTAGGGACAGAACGGCCAGGGACAGAACGGCCAGCGACAGAACGGCCAGGACCAGAATTGCCATGGTCAGTGCCAGAACGTCCAGTGCCATAACTACCAGGGCCAGATCGTTCAATGCCAGGCCAAAACAGCAAGGGACAAAATGGCCATGGCCAGGGACAGACTGGCCAGGTTCCAGGACAGGACAACCAGATCCTATTTCCAGAGCAAATGCTTGGGCCAGGACAAGAAAGGAAAGGGCCAGGGCCAGGACAAGGGAGAGGGCAAGGGCCAGGGCCAGGACCAGGGCCAGGACCAGGGCCAGGGCCAGGACCAGGGCCAGAGCCAGGGCTAGGGCCAAGGTCTGGGCCAGATCAGCCAGGACTAAGTCCAGATCAGCCAGGGCTAAGTCCATAATGGCCAGGGTCAGAAATCCAAGGGCAAAGGCCAGAAAAGGCCAGGGCCAGAACGTCCTGTACCAGAACCCAGGACCTGAACGACTAGGGTCAGGGCAAGAAAAGCCAGAGCCAGAAAGGCCAGTGCTAGAATGTCCAGGCCAAGGGCCAGAATGGCCAAGGCTTGTATGAGCAGGGCCAAGCCCAGAATAGCCAGGGCTAGAAATTCATGGGCAAAGGCCAGAAAGGCCAGGGCCAGAATGGCAATGGCCAGGGACAAAAGTCCTGTACCGGAACCCAGGACCTAAACTACCAGGATCAGGGCAAGAAAAGCCAGATCCAGAAAGGCCAGTGCTAGAATGACCAGGGCAAGTTCCAGAATGTCCATGGATGTAAGACCAGAGACAAGCACAGAATGGCCAGGGCCAGTACGGAAAGAGCCAGAACGACCTGGGTAAGGGTCAGTACAGTCAGGGTCAGGAACATGGCCAGGGCCAGTGAGAGGGCCAAGCATAGAACAGCCAGGGCAAAGGCAAGGCCAGGGCCAGATCTGCCAGGGCTAAGTACAGAACGGACAGGGCCAGAAATCCAAGGGCAAAGGCCAGAACGGCCAGGGCCAGTACGGCAAGAGACAGAATAACCTGGGTAAGGGTCAGAATGGCCAGGGTAAGGAACATGGCCAGGGCCAGTGAGAGGGCCAAGCATAGAATAGCCAGGGCAAGGGCGAGGGCAAGGTACAGACCAGGGCAAGAACAGCCAGGGCCAGGGCCAGTTCGGCCAGGGCCAGAAAGACCAGGGTAATGGCCAGAACTGCCAGGGTCAGGGCCAATATCAGGGCCAGGTCCAGTGTCAGAGCTAGGAACAGAACAGCCAGGGCCAGGGCCAGTGAATGGACAAAGGCCAAGGTCAGGGCCAGGTTCATGGCCAGGGAAAGAATGGCCAGGGACAGAACCAGGGTGAGAAAAACCAGGACCAGAATGGCCAGGGCCATAACTGCCAGGGCCAGATGGTTCAAGGCCGGGCTAGAACTGCAAGGGACAGAACGGCCAGATCCAGAATGGACATAGCCAGGGCCAGAACGTCTAGGGCCATAACTACTAGGGCCCGTTCATTCAAGGTCGGGCCAGAACAGCAAGTGACAGAAAGGCAAGGCCAGGGACAGACAAGGCCAGGTTCAAGGACAGAACAACAAGATCCAGTTCCAGAGCAAGTGCTTGGGCAGGGCAAGAAAGTAAAGGGCCGGGGCCAGGGCCAGGGAAATGGCAAGGGCCAGCGCCAGGGCCAGGGCAAGGAACAGGGCCAGGGCCAGGGCCATGGCCATACCGCCCAGGGCCAGATACGCCAATGCCAGAACGACCAGTGTGAGGGCCTGAACGGCCAGGGCCACGGCCAATATCAGGGCTGGTTCTAGGGCCAGGGCCAGGGACAGAACATCCAGGGACAGGGCCGCTGACAGGGCAAAGGACAGGGACAGGGCAAAGGCCTTGTTCAGGGCCATGGACAGAATGGCCAGGGAGAGAACCAGGGTGAAAAGGCCAGGGCCAGAATGGCAAGGGCCATAACTGCCAGGGCCAGATTGCTCAAGGCCAGGGACAGAGCGCCCAGGACTAGAATTGCCATGCTCAGCGCCAGAACGTCCAGTGCCATAACTACCAGGGCCAGTCATTCAATCCCGGGCCAAAACAGCAAGGGACAGAACGGCCATGGCCAGGGACAGACCGGCCAGGTTCAAGGACAGAACCACCAGATCTAGTTCCAGAGAAAATGCTTGGGCCAGGGCAAGGGGAGAGGGCAAGGTCCAGGACCAGGGCTAGGGCCAAGGTCTGGGCCAGATAAGCCAGGGCTAAGTTCAGAACAGCCAGGGCTAAGTCCATAATGGCCAGGGTCAGAAATCCAAGGGCAAAGGCCAGAAAGGCCAGGGCCAGAAAGTCCATTACCAGGACTCAGGACCTAAACGACTAGGGTCAGGGCAAGAAAAGCCAGAGCCCAAAATGCCCGTGCTAGAATGTCCAGGGCAAGGGCCAGAATGGCCAAGGCTTGTAGTGACCAGCGCCAAGCCCAGAACGGCCAGGGCTAGAAATCCAAGGTCTAAGGCCAGAAAGGCCAGGGCCAGAATGGCAATGGCCAGGGCCAAAAGTCCGGTACCAGAACCCAGGACCTGAACTACCAGGGTCAGGGCAAGGAAAGCCACTGCCAGAAAGGCCAGTGCTAGAATGGCCAGGGCAAGGTCCAGAATGGCCATGGATGTAAGACCAGGGACAGGCCCAGAACGGCCAGGGCCAGTACGGAAAGAGCCAGTACGACCTGGGTATGAGTCAGAACGGCCAGGGTCTGGAACATGGCCAGGGCCAGTGAGAGGGCCAAGCATAGAACAGCCAGGGCAAGGGCCAGGGCCAGGGCCAGAAATTCCTGTACCAGAACCCAGGACATGAACGACCAGGGTCAGGGCGAGAAAAGCCAGAGCAAGAAAGACCAGTGCTAGAATGTCCAGGGCAAGGGCCAGAATGGCCATGGCTTGTATGACCAAGGCTAGGCCCAGAACGGCCAGGGCCAGAAATCCAAGGGCAAAGGCCAGAAAGGCCAGGGCCAGAACATACAGGGCCAGGGCCAGATCGGCCAGGGACAGAACGACCAGGGTAAGGGCCTGAACGGCCAGAGCCAGGGCCAATATCAGGGCTGGGTCCAGGGCCAGGGCCAGGGAGAGAACATCCAGGGACAGGGCCAGTGACAGGGCAAAGGGCAGGGCCAGATCCAGGACCAGGTTCAGGGTCAGGGACAGAATAGCCAGGGACAGAAACAGGGTGGAAAGGCCAGGGACAGAATGGTAAGGGCCATAACTGCCAGGGTCAGATCTTTCAAGGCCAGGGACAGAACGGACAGGGACAGTTCGGCTAGGACCAGAATTGCCATGGTCAGGGCCAGAAAGTCCAGTGCCATACTACCAGGGCCAGATCGTTCATGACCGGGCCAAAAAACCAAGGGACAGAACGGACAGGGACAGGGACAGACCGGCCAGGTTCAAGGACAGAACAACCAGATCCAGTTCCAGAGCAAGTGCTTGGGCCAGGGCAAGAAAGGAAATGGCCAGGGCCAGGGCCAGGGAGAGGGCAAGGGCCAGGGCAAGTGCCAGGGCCAGGACCCGATCGGCCAGGCCCAAAACGACCAGGTTAATGGCCTAAACAGCCAAGGCCAGGGCCAATATCAGGGCTGGGTCCAGGGCCAGGGCCAGGACAGAACAGCCAGGCATAGGGCCAGTGACAGGACAAAGTCCAGGGCCAGTTCCAGAGCCAGGATCAGTGCCAGGGACAGAATGGCCTGGGACAGAACCAGGGTGAGATAGGCCAGGGCCAGAATGGCCAGGGCCAATACTCTCAGGGGCCAGATCGTTCAAGGCCAGGGCCAGAACGAACAGGGAAAGAAAGGCCACGGCCAGGGACACAACGGTCAGGTTCAAAGACAGAACAGCCAGACCCAGTTCCAGAGCAAGTGCTTGGGCCAGGGTAAGAAAGGAAACGGCCAGGGCCAGGGCAAGGGACAAGGCCAGGGACATGGCCATGGCCAGATCAGCCAGGGTTAAGTCCAGATAAACTAGGGCTAAGTCCAGAACGGCAAGGGCCATAAATCCAAGGGCCAGTGCCAGAAAGTACTGTACCAGAACCTAGGACCTAAACGACCAGGGTCAGGGCAAGAAAAGCCAGATCCTGAAAGGCCAGTGCTAGAATGGCCAGGGCAAGGTCCAGAATGGCCATGGATATAAGACAAGGGTTAGTCCCAGAACGGCCAGGCCCATTACAGCAAGAGCCAGAACTACCTGGGTAAGGGTCAGAATGGCCAGAGTCAGGAACATGGCCAGGGCCAGTGGGAGGGTCAAGGATAGAACAGCCAGAGCCAGGCCAGGGACACTGCCAGGGACAGGGACAGGGACAGGGACATGGGGACAGGGTCAGATCATCCAGGGCTAAGTACAGAACAGCCAGGGCCAGAAATAAAGGACAAAGGCCAGAAATGCCAGGGCCTGAATTGCAAGGGCCAAGGCCAGACAGTCCTGTACCAGAACCCAAGACCTGAAGGAACAGGGTCACGGCAAGAAAAGACAGAGACAGAAAGGCCAGTGTTTGAATGGCCAGAGCAAGGGCCAGAAATGCCATGGTTTGTACGACCAGGGCCAGGGCCAGTACGTCCAGGGCCAATACGGCAAGAGCCAGAACGACCTGGGTAAGAGTCTGAATGGCCAGGTTCAGGAACATGGCCAGGGCCAGTGCTAGGGCCAAGGACCAAACAGCCAGGGCCAGGACCAAGGCAAGGACCAGGGCCAGAACAGCCAGGGCCAGGTCCAGATCGGCCAGGGCCTGAACGACCAGGGTAATGGCCAGAACTGCCAGGGTCAGGGCCAATATCAGGGCCAGGTCCAGTGTCAGAGCTAGGAACAGACCAGCCAGGGCCAGGGCCAGTGAATTGGCAAAGGCCAAGGTCAGGGCCAGGTTCATGGCCAGGGAAAGAATGGCCAGGGACAGAACCAGGGTGAGAAAAACCATGGCCAGAATGGCCAGGGCCATAAATGCCAGGGCCAGATCGTTCAAGGCCGGGCCAGAACTGCAAGGGACAGAACGGCCAGATCCAGAATGGACATAGCCAGGGCCAGAACGTCTAGGGCCATAACTACTACGGCCAGTTCGTTCAAGGCCAGGCTAGAACAGCAAGGGACAGAAAGGCAGGGCCAGGGACAGACAAGGCTAGGTTCAAGGACAGAATAACAAGATCCAGTTCCAGAGAAGTGCTTGGGCAGGGAAAGAAAGTAAAGGGCCGGGGCCAGGGCCAGGGCCAGGGCAAGGGACAGGGACAAGACCAGGGCCAGGGCTAGGGCCAGGGCCATACCGCCCAGGGCCAGATCGGCCAATGACAGAACGACCAGTGTAAGGGCCTGAACGGCCAGGGCCAGGGCCAATATCAGGTCTGGTTCCAGGGCCAGGGCCAGGGACAGAACATCCAGGGACAGGGCCAGTGTCAGGGCAAAGGACAGGGCCATGGCCAAGGCCTGCTTCAGGGCCATGGACAGAATGGCCAGGGAGAGAACCAGGGTGAGAAAGGCTAGGGCCAGAAAGGCAAGGGCCATAACTGCCAGGGCCAGATGGTTCAAGGCTAGGGACAGAACGTCCAGGGACAGAACGGCCAGGTACAGAACGCCCAGGGACAGAACAGACAGGACTAGAATTGCCATGGTCAGGGCCAGAACGTCCAGTGCCATAACTACCAGGTCCAGTCATTCAATGCCGGTCCAAAACAGCAAGGGACAGAACGGCCAGGGCCAGGGACAGACCGGCCAGGTTCAAGGACAGAACCACCAGATCTTGTTCCAGAGAAAATGCTTGGGCCATGGCAAGGGAGAGGGCAAGGGCCAGGGCCAGGACCAGGGCAAGGGCCAGGGCCAGGGCTAGGGCCAAGGTCTGGGCCAGATAAGACAGTGCTAAGTCCAGATCAGCCAGGGCTAAGTCCATAATGGCCAGGGTCAGAAATCCAAGGGCAAAGGCCAGAAAGGCCAGGGCCAGAAAGTCCTGTACCAAGACCCAGGACCTAAACGACTAGGGTCAGGGCAAGAAAAGCCAGAGCCCAAAATGCCCGTGCAAGAATGTCCAGGGCAAGGGCCAGAATGGCCAAGGCTTGTATGACCAGGGCCAAGCCCAGATCGGCAAGGGCTAGAAATCCAAGGGGCTAAGGCCAGAAAGGCCAGGGCCAGAATGGCAATGGCCAGGGCCAAAAGTCCTGTACCAGAACCCAGGACCTGAACTACCAGGGTCAGGGCAAGGAAAGCCACTGCCAGAAAGGCCAGTGCTAGAATGGCCAGTGCAAGGTCCAGAATGGCCATGGATGTAAGACCAGGGACAGGCCCAGAACGGCCAGGGCCAGTACGACAAGAGACAGAACAACTTGGGCATGGGTCAGAACGGCCAGGGTCTGGAACATGGCCAGGGCCAGTGAGAGGGCCAAGCATAGAACAGCCAAGGCAAGGGCCAGGGCCAGGGCCAGATCAGCCAGGGCTAAATACAGAATGGCCAGTGCCAGAAATCCAAGGGCAAAGGCCAGAACGGCAAGGGCCAGGGACAGAAATTCCTGTACCAGAACCCAGGACCTGAACGACCAGGGTCAGGGCAAGAAAAGCCAGAGTCAGAAAGGCCAGTGGTAGAATGTCCAGGGCAAGGGCCAGAATGGCCATGGCTTGTATGACCAGGGCTAGGCCCAGAACGGCCAGGGCCAGAAATCCAAGAGCAAAGGCCAGAAAGGCCAGGGCCAGAACATCCAGGGCCAGGGCCAGATCGGCCAGGGACAGAACGACCAGTGTAAGGGCCTGAACGGCCAGAGCCAGGGCCAATATCAGGGCTGGGTCCAGGGCCAGGGCCAGGGCCAGAACATCCAGGGACAGGGCCAGTGACAGGGCAAAGGGCAGGGCCAGGTCCAGTACCAGGTTCAGGGTCAGGGACAGAATGGCCAGGGACAGAAACAGGGTGGAAAGGCCAGGGACAGAATGGCAAGGGCCATAACTGCCAGGGTCAGATCTTTCAAGGCCAGGGACAGAACAGCCAGGGACAGTTCGGCCAGGACCAGAATTGCCATGGTCAGGGCCAGAACGTCCAGTGCCATACTATCAGGGCCAGATCGTTCATGACCGAGCCAAAACACCAAGGGACAGAACGGACAGGGACAGGGACAGACCGGCCAGGTTCAAGGACAGAACAACCAGATCCAGTTCCAGAGCAAGTGCTTGGGCCAGGGCAAGAAATGAAAGGGCCAGGGCCAGGGCCAGGGAGAGGGCCAGGGGAGGGCCGACCCGATTGGCCAGTGCCAAAACGACCAGGTTAATGGACTAAACAGCCAAGGCCAGGGCCAATATCAGGGCTGGGTCCAGGGCCAGGGCCAGCACAGATCAGCCAGGCATAGGGCCAGTGACAGGAAAAAGGCCAGTGTCAGGTCCAGGGCCAGGATCAGGGCCAGGGACAGAATGGCCTTGGACAGAACCAGGGTGAGATAGGCCAGGGCCAGAATGGCCAGGGCCAATACTGCCAGGGTCAGATCGTTCAAGGCCAGGGCCAAAACGAACAGGGAAAGAAAGGCCACGGCCAGGGACACAACGGCCAGGTTCAAAGACAGAACAACCAGACCCAGTTCCAGAGCAAGTGCTTGGGCCAGGGTAAGAAAGGAAATGGCCAGGGCCAGGGCAAGGGACAAGGCCAGGGACATGGCCATGGCCAGATCAGCCAGGGTTAAGTCCAGATCAACTAGGGCTAAGTCCAGAACGGCAAGGGCCATAAATCCAAGGGCCAGTGCCAGAAAGTACTGTACCAGAACCCAGGACCTAAACGACCAGGGTCAGGGCAAGAAAAGCCAGATCCTGAAAGGCCAGTGCTAGAATGGCCAGGGCAAGTTCCAGAATGGCCATGGATGTAAGACCAGGGCTAGTCCCAGAATGGCCAGGGCCATTACAGCAAGAGCCAGAACTACCTGGGTAAGGGTCAGAATGGCCAGAGTCAGGAACATGGCCAGGGCCAGTGGGAGGGTCAAGGATAGAACATTATAGCCAGGCCAGGGACACTGCCAGGGACAGGGACAGGGACAGGGACATGGGGACAGGGTCAGATCATCCAGGGCTAAGTACAGAACGGCCAGGGCCAGAAATAAAGGACAAAGGCCAGAAATGCCAGGGCCAGAATGGCAAGGGCCAAGGCCAGACAGTCCTGTACCAGAACCCAGGACCTGAAGGAACAGGGTCATGGCAAGAAAAGACAGAGACAGAAAGGCCAGTGTTTGAATGGCCAGAGCAAGGGCGAGAAATGCCATGGATTGTACGACCAGGGCCAGGGTCAGTACGTCCAGGGCCAATACGGCAAGAGCCAGAACGACCTGGGTAAGGGTCTGAATGGCCAGGTTCAGGAGCACTGCCAGGGCCAGTGCTAGGGCCAAGGACCAAACAGCCAGGGCCAGGGCCAAGGCAAGGGCCAGGGCCAGGGCCAGAACAGCCAGGGCCAGGTCCAGATCGGCCAGGGCCTGAACGACAAGGGTAATGGTCAGAACTGCCAGGGTCAGGGCCAATATCAGGGCCAGGTCCAGTGTCAGAGCTAGGAACAGACCAGCCAGGGCCAGGGCCAGTGAATGGGCAAAGGCCAAGGTCAGGGCCAGGTTCATGGCCAGGGAAAGAATGGCCAGGGACAGAACCAGGGTGAGAAAAACCATGGCCAGAATGGCCAGGGCCATAACTGCCAGGGCTAGATCGTTCAAGGCCGGGCCACAACTGCAAGGGACAGAACGGCCAGATCCAGAATGGACATAGCCAGGGCCAGAACATCTAGGGCCATAACTACTAGGGCCAGTTTGTTCAAGGCCGGGCCAGAACAGCAAGGGACAGAAAGGCAGGGCAAGGGACAGACAAGGCCAGGTTCAAGGACAGAACAACAAGATCCAGTTCCAGAGGAAGTGCTTGGGCCAGGACAAGAAAGAAAAGGGTCAGGGCCAGGGCCAGGGCCAGTGCCATACCGCCCAGGGCCAGATCGGCCAATGCCAGAACGACCAGTGTAAGGGCCTGAACGGCCAGGGCCAGGGCCAATATCAGGGCTGGTTCCAGGGCCAGGGCCAGGGACAGAACATCCAGGGACAGGGCCTGTGACAGGGCAAAGGACAGGGCCAGGGCCAAGGCCTGGTTCAGGGCCATGGACAGAATGGCCAGGGAGAGAACCAGGGTGAGAAAGGCCAGGGCCAGAATGGCAAGGGCCATAACTGCCAGGGCCAGATCGTTCAAGGCTAGGGACAGAACGGCCAGGGACAGAACGGCCAGGAACAGAACGGCCAGGACCAGAATTGCCATGGTCAGGGCCAAAACGTCCAGTGCCATAACTACCAGAGCCAGTCATTCAATCCCGGGCCAAAATAGCAATGGACAGAACGGCCAGGGCCAGGGACAGACCGGACAGGTTCAAGGACAGAACAACCAGATCCAGTTCCAGATCAAATGCTTGGGCCAGGGCAAGGGAGAGGGCAAGGGCCAGGGCCAGGACCAGGGCCAGGACCAGGGTCAGGGCCAGGGTGAGGGCTAGGGCCAAGGTCTGGGCCAGATAAGACAGTGCTAAGTCCAGATC
The DNA here is from genome assembly GCF_943737965.1 of Phodopus roborovskii. Classification (NCBI taxonomy): domain Eukaryota; kingdom Metazoa; phylum Chordata; class Mammalia; order Rodentia; family Cricetidae; genus Phodopus; species Phodopus roborovskii. The sequence goes on along the minus strand of NW_026125850.1, from coordinate 50,535 downwards.
AGCCAGGGCTAAGTCCATAATGGCCAGGGTCAGAAATCCAAGGGCAAAGGCCAGAAAGGCCAGGGCAGAAAGTCCTGTACCAGAACCCAGGACCTAAACGAATAGGGTCAGGGCAAGAAAAGTCAGAGCCCAAAATGCCCGTGCTAGAGTGTCCAGGGCAAGGGCCAGAATGGCCAAGGCTTGTATGACCACGGCCAAACCCAGAATGGCCAGGGCTAGAAATCCAAGGGCAAAGGCCAGAAAGGCCAGGGCCAGAATGGCAATGGCCAGGGCCAAAAGTCCTGTACCAGAACCCAGGACCTGTACTACCAGGGTCAGGGCAAGGAAAGCCACTGCCAGAAAGGCCAGTGCTAGGATGTCCACGGCAAGGTCCAGAATGGCCATGGATGTAAGACCAGGGACAGCCCCAGAACGGCCAGGGTCAGTACGAAAAGAGACAGAACGACCTGGGTATGGGTCAGAATGGCCAGGGTCAGGAACATGGCCAGGGCCAGTGAGAGGGCCAATCATAGAACATCCAGGGCCAATCAGAGAACAGTTCAAGGCCGGGCCAGAACTGCAAGTGACAGTACGGCCAGATCCAGAATGGACATAGCCAGGGCCAGAACATCTAGGGCCATAACTACTAGGGCCAGTTCGTTCAAGGCTGGGCCAGAACAGCAAGTGAAAAAAGGCAGGGCCAGGGACAGACAAGGCCAGGTTCAAGGACAGAAAAACAAGATCCAGTTCCAGATCAAGTGCTTGGGCCAGGGCAAGAAAGGAAAGGGCCGGGGCAGGGCCAGGGATATGGCCAGGGCCAGGGCCATGCCAGGGACAGGGCCAGGGCCATGCCAGGGCCAGGACCAGGGCAAGGGCCAGGGCCATACCTCCCAGGGGCAGTTCAGCCAATGCCAGAAAGACCAGTGCAAGGGCCTGAACGGCCAGGGCCAAGGCCAATATCAGGGCTGGGTCCAGGGCCAGGGACAGAACATCCAGGGACAGGGCCAGTGACAGGGCAAAGGACAGGGCCAGGGCCAAGGCCAGGTTCAGTGCCAGGGACAGAATGGCCAGGGAAAGAACCAGGGTGAGAAAGGCCAGGGCCAGAATAGCAAGGTCCACAACTGCCAGGGCAAGATCGTTCAAGGCTAGGGACAAAACGGCCAGGGACAGAATGGCCAGGACCAGATTTGCCATGGGCAGGGTCAGAAAGTCCAGTGCCATAACTAACAGGACCAGATCATTCAATGCCGGGCCAAAACAGCAAGGGACAGAACGGACAGGGCCAGGGACAGACAGGCCAGGTTTAAGGACAGAACATCCAGATCCAGTTCCAGAGCAAGTGCTTGGGCCAGGGCAAGAAAGGAAAGGGCCAGTGTCAGGGCCAGGTCAAGGGAGAGGGCCAGGGACAGATCCAGGTCCAGGGCCAGGTCCAGGGCCAGGGCCAGGGCCAGGGCCAGGACCAGATAGCCAGGGCCAGAACAACCAGGGTAATGGCCTGAATGGCCAGGGTGAGGGCCTATATCAGGGCTGGGTCCAGGGCCAGGGCCAGGACAGAACAGCAAGGCATAGGACCCGTGACAGGGCAAAAGCCAGGGCCAGGGCCAGGTCCAGTGCCAGGATCAGGGCCAGGGACAGAATGGCCTGGGACAGAACCAGGGTGAGATAGGCCAGGGCCAAAATGGCCAGGGCCATAACTGCAAGGGCCAGATCGTTCAAGGCCAGGGACAGAAAGGCCACGGTCAGGGACACACCGGCAAGGTTCAAAGACTGAACAACCAGACCCAGTTCCAGAGCAAGTGCTTGGGCCAGGGTAAGAAAGGAAACGGACAGGGCCAGGGCTAGGGCCAAGGCCAGGGACATGGCCATTGCCAGATCAGCCAGGGTTAAGTCCAGATCAACTAGGGCTAAGTCCAGAACGGCAAGGGCCATAAATCCAAGGGCCAGTGCCAGAAAGTACTGTACCAGAACCCAGGACCTAAATGACCAGGGTCAGGGCAAGAAAAGCCAGATCCTGAAAGGCCAGTGCTAGAATGGCCAGGGCAAGGTCCAGAATGGCCATGGATGTAAGACCAGGGCTAGTCCCAGAATGGCCAGGGCCATTACGGCAAGAGCCAGAACTACCTGGGTAAGGGTCAGAATGGCCAGAGTCAGGAACATGGCCAGGGCCAGTGGGAGGGCCAAGGATAGAACAGCCAGAGCCACTGCCAGGGACAGGGAAAGGGATAGGGACATGGGCACAAGGTCAGATCATCCAGTGCTAAGTACAGAACGGCCAGGGCCAGAAATAAAGGACAAAGGCCAGAAATGCCAGGGCCAGAATGGCAAGGGCCAAGACCAGACAGTCCTGTACCAGAACCCAAGACCTGAATGAACAGGGTCACAGCAAGAAAAGACAGAGACAGAAAGGCCAGTGTTTGAATGACCAGAGCAAGGGCCAGAAATGCCATGGCTTGTACGACCAGGGCCAGGGCCAGACCGGCCAGGGCTAATACAGCAAGAGCCAGAACGACCCAGGTAAGGTTCTGAACGGCCAGGTTCAGGAACATAGCCAGGGCCAGTGCCAGGTCCAAGGACCGAAGAGCCAGGGCCAGGGCCAGGGCAAGGGCCAGGGCCAGGGTTAGAACAGCCAGGGCCAGGTCCAGATAGGCCAGGGCCAGAAAAACCAGGGTAATGGCCAGAACGTCCAGGGCCAGGGGCAATATCAGGGACAGGTCTAGTGTCAGGGCCAGGGACAGAACAGCCAGGGCCAGGGCCAGTGACAGGGCAAAGGCCAGGGCCTGGTCTAGGGCCAGGTTTAGGACCAGGGACAGAATGGACAGGGACAGAACCAGGGCAAGAAAAGCCACAGCCAGAAAGGCCAGTGCTAGAATGTACAGAGCAAGGGCCATGTCCAGAATGGACATAGCCAGGGCCAGAATGTCCAGGGCCATAACTACCAGAGCCAGATCGTTCAAGGCAGGGCCAGAACAGCAAGGGACATAAAGGCCAGGTCCAGGGACAGACCGGCCAGGTTCAAAGACAGAACAACCATATCCAGTTCCAGAGCAATTGCTTGGGCCAGGACAAGAAAGAAAAGGGTCAGGGCCAGGGTCTGGGCCAGGGCCAGGCCCAGGTTCAGGGACAGTGACAGGGACAGGGCCAGATCATCCATGGCTAATTCCAGAATGGCCAGGGCTAGAAATCCAAGGACAAAGGCCAGAAAGGACAGGGCCAGAATGGCAATGGCCAGGGCCAAAAGTCCTGTACCAGAAACCAGGACCTGAACTAACAGGGTCATTGCAAGAAAAGCCAGATCCAGAAAGGCCAGAGCTAGAATACCCAGGGCAAGGTCCAGAATAGCCATGGATGTAAGACCAGGGCCAGCCCCAGAACGGCCATTGTCAGTACGGAAAGAGCCAGAAGGACCTCGGTAAGGGTCAGAATGGCCAGGGTCAGGAACATGGCCAGGGCCAGTGAGAGGGCCAAGCATAAAATAGCCAGGGCAAGGGCGAGGGCAAGGTCCAGACCAGGGCAAGAACAGCCATGGCCAGGTCCAGATCAGCCAGGGCCAGAAAGACCAGGGTAATGGCCAGAACTGCCAGTGTCAGGGCCAATATCAGGGCCAGGTCCAGTGTCAGAGCCAGGGCAAGGTCCAGAGCCAGGGCCAGATCAGCCAGGGCTAAGTTGAGAACGGCCAGGGCCAGAAATCCAAGGGCAAAGGCCAGAACGGCAAGGGTCAGAACGGCAAGGGCCAGGGCCAGAAAGTCTTTTACCAGAACGCAGGACCTGAAAGACCAGGTTCAGGGCAATAAAAGCCAGAGCCAGAAAGGCCAGTGCTAGAATGTGCAGGGCAAGGGCCAGAATGGCCATGGCTTGTACGACCAGGGCCAGGCCCAGAACGGCCAGGGACAGGCCCAGAATGGCCAGGGCCAGTACGGCAAGAGCCAGAACGACCTGGGTAAGTGTCAGAACGGCCAGGGTCAGGAACATGGCCTGGGCCAGGGCCAGGACCAAGGACAGAACAGCCAGGGCCAGGGCCAGGGCAAGGGCCAGGGCCAGGGCCAGGGCCAGAACAGCCAGGGCCAGGGCCAGATCGGCCAGGGCCAGAACGACCAGGGTAAGGGCCTGAACAGCCAGGGCCAGGGCCAAAATCAGGGCTGGGTCCAGGGCCAAGGCCAGGGCCAGAACATCCAGGGACAGGGCCAGTGACAAGTCCAGGGCCAGGGCCAGGGCCAAGGCCAGGTTCAGGGCCAGGGACAGAATGGTCAGGGACAGAAACAGGGTGAGAAATGCCAGGGCCCTAATGGCAAGGGCCATAACTGCCAGGGCCAGATCATTCAAGGTCAGGGACAGAACGGCCAGGGACAGAACGGCCAGGACTTGAATTGCCATGGTCAGGGCCAGAACGTCCAGGGCCAGATCGTTCCAGCCCGGGCCAAAATAGCAAGGGACAGAACGGACAGGGCCAGGGACAGACCGGCCAGGTTCAAGGACAGTACAACCAGATCCAGTTCCAGAGTAAGTGCTTGGGCCAGGGCAAGAAAGGAAAGGGCCTGGGACTGGGCGAGGGCCAGGACCAGGGCCAGGACCAGATCGGCCATGGCCAGAACGACCAGAGTAATGGCCTAAACAGCCTGGGCCAGGGCCACTATCAGGGCTGGGTCCAGGGCCAGTGCCAGGACAGTACATCCAGTTATAGGGCCAGTGACAGGGCAAAGGCCAAAGCCAGGTCCAGGGCCAGGATCAGGGCCAGGGACAGAACGGCCATGTCCAGAATGGACATAGCCAAGGCCAGAATGTCCAGGGCCATAACTACCAGGGCCAGATCGTTGAAGACCGGGCCAGAACAGCAAGGAACAGAAAGGCCACAGCCAGGGACAGACCACCCAGGTTCAAAGACAGAACAACCAGATCCAGTTCCAGAGGAAGTGCTTGGGCCAGGACAAGAAGGGAAAGGGCCAGGGCCAGGAAAAGGGCCATATTAGACTGGACTAAGTCCAGATCAGCCAGGGCTAAGTCCAGAAGGGCGAGGGCCAGAAATCCAATGGCAAAGGCCAGAAAGGCCAGGGCCAGAACAGCAAAGGCCAGTGCCAAAAAGTCCTGTACCAGAACACAGGACCTGAACAACCAGGGTCAGAGCAAGAAAAGCCAGAGCCAGAAAGGCCAGTGCTAGAATGTCCAGAGCAAGGGCCATGTCCAGAATGGACATAGCCCGGGCCAGAATGTCCAGGGCAATAACTAGCAGGGCCAGATCGCTCAAGGCAGGGCCAGAATAGGAAGGGACAAAAAGGCCACGGCCAGGGACAGACTGGCCAGGTTCTAAGACAGAAAAACCATATCCAGTTCCAGAGCAAGTGCTTGGACAAGGGCAAGAAAGGAAAGGGCCAGGGCCAGGGCCAGGGCCAGGTTCAGGGCCAGGGCCAGAGCCAGGGACAGTTACAGGGACAGGGACAGATCATCCAGGGCTAAGTCCAGAACGGCCAGGGCCATAAATCCAAGGACAAAGGCCAGAAATGCCAGGGCCAGAATGTCAAGGGTCAAGGGCAGAAAGTCCTGTACCAGAACCCAGGACCTGAACGACGAGGGTCAAGGCAAGAAAAGCCAGAGACAGAAAGGCTAGTGTTTGAATGGCCAGAGCAAGGGCCAGAAATGCCATGGCTTGTACAACCAGGGCCAGGCAAAGAACGGACAGGGCCAGTACGGCAAGAGCCAGAACGACCTGGGTAAGGGTCAGAATGGCCAGGTTCAGGAACTGGCCAGAGCCAGTGCCAGGGCCAAGTACCCAACAGCCAGGGCCAGGGCCAGGGCAAGCGACAGGGCCAGAGCCAGAACATCCAGGGCCAGGTCCAGATTGGCCAGGGACAGAAAACCAAGGTAATGGCCAGAATGGCTTGGGTCAGGACTCATATCAGGGCCACGGTCAGTGTCAGGGCTAGGGACAGAACAGCCAGGGCCAGGGCCAGTGAAAGGGCAAAGGCCAGGGTCAGAGCCAAGTTCATGGCCAGGGAAAGAATGGCCAGGGACAGAACCAGGGTGAGAAAGGCCAGGGCCATAACTGCCAGGGGCAGATCGTTCAAGGTCGGGCCAGAACTGCAAGGGACAGTATGGCCAGATCCAGAATGGACATTCATACTGTCTTGCCTGATGAATTCTGTTGGCCTGACCTCATCACAAGTGCCTGAGTGTCTGTTTTAGTGCGGCAGGACGTGAGATAGTGGGCCAAATGCTAGCATAGCAGTAGTAGCCACAATGTTGATAACATCAGAAAAGAAGTCTGCAGCAGGGGCATCAATAGCATAGCTGAGAGAGATGTTCTTCCGTGTTCTGAGTCGTCATCCTTTTGCCAGGTCTCGGTGAAGGTGCCGACCTCCTAGTGCCCCTCCTTCTCTTGGTAGATCACAACCGATATGAAAATGTGGAGGGAGAACAGGTAGTCAACAGCCAGACCACCGTGCCGGCCTTGGTGAAGTCCTCGTACTTCTCAGAGGGCACGGTGCAACCTTCAGGACTCAATCACCCAGCATCCCTCGTACTCTGGAAGATGCATATATCATTCAGAAAATGCTCTGCTCATGTCTACAACTTTCCTAACCTTGTCCCTGACAGATTTTTGCACCCTAAACATAACCGGTGATGACACTGTCTGTCGTTTACATAATTTAAAGAATTAAATAAGTCACTAATAGCTAACTGTCACAATAAATAGGGGATGTAGCATTCTAAAGGCAGGGAAGCATGGCCAGACTCCAGTCATGAAGGATGTCATCATCATCAATTGAGACAATGAATCATACAATGTGAAGATATTGCACATTATCTCCACAAGAGGTAGCTTTACAGGTCTCTTCATGGATGGAGGATTGTTGCTTACATAACAATACAAATATTTACATTATCTTGGGGATTAACACAGATTGTCAATTTAAATACATTAATTTTGTAATTAGATGAGCTGTGGCACCAGATACCTGGTGTCATGGACAATATAATCAATGTTTTATATAATTAAATAATCAAATAATTAGTTAATGTAACATCATCCACTTCCCTAAGGTGGCTCCAAACCAGGCTCATGAACGATGCTGTCGTGATAAATTTAAATATTTTAACTACATAATTGATATTAAGATGGTCTATAAAAATTGCCTCCCACATCGCGTCACCACAATCCACTTATCATGGATTATCTAATGTCCTATTTTAATAATCAAATAACAACATAATCAGTGGATGAAATGTTGTGCCATACTCCACACAATTGACTCTATGTTGACTCCCACAGGATTGTGGGAAACTCCCAGGTTCATCAGTTATTTAATCACAGAGCAGAGTAGTAACATGATTAAATGCTGAACTGTCATTATGTATGCAGGATTTTTAGAAGATATCACATATTTAATATTGGACAGCTGCCTCAAAAGAGATGGAGTGGAATCCAATAATCACAAAATCTACTCTAACAAAGAGATTATCACCTTCCTGTAGGAAGTCATCAATGGCAAACTCACCTTTTGATGAATAATTGTGAGACTTATTTGTCTTTTGTTCCATACTTTGACTTCTTAGGAGAGAGAGTATTCATAAACAGAAGACTTTGAACTGTTTCTACACAGACTATGTTCTCTGATGATTAGGTAATCTTGAATTTGGTAACCAGTAAAAGCTGTAGACACACTTCCAGAGGTGTGGCTATGACTTGGTTAGGCGAATCAAATGTTGTCATTAAAAGTTTTAGGAGATAGTTACCTTGGGAGACTGTAATGTCCCATGATAACACTTTCTCGAAGCTGCTCTCTGGTCCTTGGTCCATGATACCAGGATACAGAATGCAAGCAGGGTTGCCAGGCAACATTTATGAACCAACATTCTGTCACATTATAGTACCCCTTCCCCATGCTAAAAGGAGTATACTCACCAATTAACTAACCTTACAACCTCACTGAGTATCTCACAAAAACAAAGCAGTGCTCTATCTTTTGCGTTCTACATATTTACCAGTCTCTCAAGCTACAACTTGCCTATAGAGACATAAGCATGAAAACGAAAGCATCATTGTGCCATTCAAGTACAATTATGAGTATTTTAAACCTGTTTTCTATGCTTCAGTTTTCTAATTTTTAGAACGGAAACAATACAATTAATCGCCTCTACCTTAATCCTTTTCCCTTCATTGAAAATAAAATTAACCCCTCTGCATCCTCTTACCTTTAGAGGAGCTTGATCCCATGGTTTCTCAGAGTTGTTTATATTTGCATTAGGATGATGATCAAGGATTTTGAGCAGTGTCTTCTGTTTCCTTCAGTCATTTTGGATTCCTCAATTGACTGTTCTCTATTAAGTCCTGTACCCTTCTTCCTAATATGGTTATTTAGAGTTATTTATTGTTGGTGGTATCATGTTAACAGCCCAACAGAGTTCATTAGTTGAGATTTCCTGATCAGTAGATTATTCAGTTATTCCATTTTTAAAATTGGTGGTCACTGTGTAATTCATGGGTCAGTTCTGTTGCAACCACTCAGAAACTGATGATGCGCAACAGTACAGTTTTTTTTTAAATCGTGTAATCATTCGATTATTAAAAATCTACTATTGCGTAATCAGTAATCACTGTATAAGGCAGTGTCTCCCATTCTCTGGCCCCTGCTTCTGGTACTGATACCTGCTGTGTCAATGCCATAGCAGCCAAATGACGTATGACACCATCATTACTTATGCAATCAAATAAGTTAATAATTGGATAGTCCTCCATAATTAACTTTCAAAAGATAGAACCAAACTTCAGTGATTGTCAAGGAAGTAATACTTAGAAAATTCAATAATGCCACGTGATTAACTCCCATGGAGGATTGGCCCGACTCCAGTTGAGAAGAACAACATCTTCATCGATTTTAATAATGAATATATAATGAAAAATCATTGAAAAATGACATGGTGGTACATACTTAAATCCTACATGGAGTAGTCAGACTGATCTCTTACTGGAATAATGATGTTTTTAAAATATTAAATTGAAAATTAATTAGTGGGCCTTTTATATTAACACTGACGAGATGGTACCAAAGTCCTAAATCTATCGCTGATGTAAAGATCTATTTACTTAGCTAAATGATGAAGTAATGAGATGATATTACATCATCAACTCCCAAAATCTGACTCCAAACGGGACTTATGGTCCATAACATTACCTGTATTTTAGAAGATATCACATATTTAATGTTGGGCGGCTGCCTCAAAAGACATGGTTTGATCTCTAAGTCTACTCTAACAAATGGATTATCACCTTCCTGAAGGAAGTATTCAATGGCAAACTCACCTTTGATGAATAATTGTGAGTCTTATTTGTCTTTTGTTCCATAGTGTGACTTCTTATGAGAGAGAGTATTCATAAACAGAAGACTTTGAACTGTTTCTCCACAGACTACGTTCTCTGATGAGTAGGTAATCTTTAATTTGCTAACCAGTAAAGCTGTAGGCACACCTCCACAGGTGTGGCTATGACTTGTTTAGAAGAATCAAATGTTGTCATTAAAAGTTTTAGGAGATAGTTACCTTGGCAGACTGTAATGTCCCATGATAACACTTTCTCAAAGCTGCTCTCGTCCTTGGCCCATGACACCAGGATACAGAATGCACGGAGGGTTGCCAGGCAACATTTATGAACCAACATTCTGTCAAATTCTAGTGCCCCTCCCATAGGCTTAAAGGAGTATACCCACAGATGAACTAACCCTACAACCTCACTGAGATTCTCACAAAAACAAAGCAGGTCTCTCTCTTTTGTGTTCTACATATTTACCCGTCTCTCAAGCTACAACATGCCTATAGAGACATAACCATGAAAACGAAAGCATCATTGTGCCATTCAGGACAATGATGAGTATTTTAAACCTGTTTTCTATGCTTCAATTTGCTAACTTCTAGAATGGAAACAACACAGTTAATCGCCTCTATATAATCCTTTTTTATTTATTGAAAATAAAATAAACTCCTATTCATCCTCTTACCATTAGAGGAGCTTGATCCCATGGTTGCTCAGAGTTGTGTAGATTTGCATTAGGCTGATGATTAAGGATTTTGAGCAGTGTCTTATGTTTCTTTCAGTCATTTGTATTCCTCAATTGACTGTTCTCTATTAAGTCCAGTACCCCGCTTTCTAAGATGGTTATTTAGAGATATTTATTGTTTGAGGTGTGTCATGTTAACAGCCCGACAGAGTTCATTAGATGAGATTCCCTGATCAGGAGATTATACAGTTATTCCATTTTTAAAATCGGTGGTCACTGTTTCATTCAGGGTTCAGTTCTTTTGCAACCTCGCAGAAACTGATGATGCAAAACATTACAGTTTTTTAAAATCATGTAATCATTCGATTGTTAAAAATGTACTACTACGTAATCAGTAATAACTATATGAGGCAGTATCCCCCATTCCTGGGCACTGCTTCTGGTACCGATCTCCTGCTGTGTCAATCCCACAACAGCCACATGACATATGACACCATCATTTCTTACGCAATCAGATAAGTTAATAATTGGATAGTCTTCCATACTTAAATTTCATAAGATGGAATGAAACTCCAGTGAATGTCAAGGAAGGAGTACTCAGATTATTAAATACTGCCACGTGATTAACTCCCATGGAGGAGAGGCCCTAATCTAGTCAAGAAGAACAACATCTTCATCGATTCAAATAATTAATATGTAATGAAAAATGATTGAATAATGCCATGGTGGTGCATACTTAAATCCCACATGGAGAAGTCAGACTGATCTCTTCCTGGAATAATGATTTATTTATAAAATTAAATTGATAATTAATTAGCTGGCGTTTAATATGAACACTGACAAGATGGCACCAAAGTCCTAAAATTATCGCTGATGTAATGACCTACTTACAGAGCTAAATGATGAAGTAATGAGATGATGTTACAACGTCTACTCAAAAAATCTGACTCCAAAAAGGACTTAGGGTCCATAACATTACCTGTATTTCAAATATGTTAATTAAATGATGAATTATTATTTAATTTCCTAGTTTAACAGGTAAATAAGTAAGTGTACTAGTAGATCATGCTATGTTCTGGCACGATGGACTCCCCTAAGGAGGCAAAAATCTTCACTGGTAACTGAATACATAATGACAGATTTTCATAATTCAATGAATAAACATTAAACTAGTGGATGGTGTTTTATGTGCGAAACCTAAAGGTTGATCAATACTGAAGAGTCATTGAGTTCTTAATTACACATTTTAACAATAAAATGAATGAATGAAGAGATAATTTCTCATAATTCACCCCTAGAGAGAAAACAAGATGATATCAACATTGATTTAAATAAATAAATAATGAAATCACAAGAGACATTTTAACACCGACAAGGGGGCTCCAGACTCCACTCTTCCTGGAGGAGAAAAAGACAGATTTAAATAATGAAAGCATCAGATTGTTAGATCATCTGTCAAACTTGAGGCACACAAGGTGGCACCACACTTCAGGGTTCACAGATTATATAATGAAACAATTTAATAATTACATCTTTACATAGCTAAGTCGTTGAAATTTTTCGTATCATCAATTCCTGGCCAGATTTGCAAGATATGAAAACGGATGCTGTCATCACGGATTTTTAATATTCCATCAGTTATTCGTCAGACAATCATACTTTCTTGCCTGGTGAATTCTGTTGGCCTGACAACCTAAACGGTGCCTGAATCCCTGTTGTGTTGCAGCAGGACCTGAGGTAATTGGCCCATTCCTGGCATACCAGTAGTAGCCAAAATGTTGATATCAGCTGAAAAGGTGGCTGCAGAAGGGGCATCAACAGCATAGCCGAGAGAGAGATGTTCTTCCGTGTTCTGAGTCGTCATCCTTTTGCCAGGTCTCGGTGATGGTGCCGACCTCCTAGTGCCGCTACATCTTCTAGATGTAGACCACACCCGATGTGAAGATGTGGAGGAAGAGCAAGTAGTCAACACCCAGACCACCATGCAGACCTCGGTAAAGTTCTTTTACTTCTCGGAGGGCAAAATGCAATCTTCTGCACTCTATTCTCCAGCATTGCTAGTGGTCTGGAAGACGCACAGACATTCAGAAAATGCTCTGCCCATGTCTACAAGTTTCCTAATTTGTCGCTAACAGATATCTACAACCTAAAAATAATCGGTGATGGCATTGTCTGTCGTTTAAGTAATTTAAAGAAGTAAATAAGTCAGTGATAGCTAACTATCCCAATAAAGACGTGATATAGCATTGAACTTGCAGGGAGGTATGGCCAGACTCCAGTATGCAGAATGTCATCATAATCCTTTGAAACCATGAATCATAAACTGTGATGATATTGCACATTAACGCCACAAGAGGGAGCTTTACGGGACTCTTCATGGAATGGACAATTTTTGGTTTACATAATTACACTCATATTTACATTATCTTGGGGATTAACACAGATTGTCAATATACATACATTAATTATGTAATTACGTGATCTCTGGCACCAGATTCCAAGTGTCATGGACGATATAATCATTGTTTTATATAACTAAATAATCAAATAATGAGTTCATGGAACATCATCCACTTCCCTAAGGTGGCTCCAAACCATGCCCATGAATGATGCTGTCGTGATTAATTTAAATATTTTAACTACATAATTGATATTAAGATGGTCTATAATAATTGCCTATCACACCGCGTCACAACAATCCACTGATCATGGATTATCTAATGACTTATTTTAATAAACAAATAACAAAATAATGAGAAGATGAAATGGTCTGCTATGCTCCACACAATTGAATCTCAGTTGACCTCCACATGATTGTGGGAAACTCCCAGGTTCATCCCTTATTTAATCGCAGAGGAGAGTAGTACCATGTTTAAATGCTGAACTCTCATTGTGTATGCAGGGTATTTAGAAGATATCACATATTTAATGTTGGATGGCTGCCTCAAAAGAGATGGACTGAACTCTAATAATAGCTAAGTCTACTCTAACAAACGTATTATCACGTTCCTTAAGGAATTCAATAATGTCAAACTCACCATTTTGATGAATAATCGTGAGTCTTATTATCTTTTGTTCCATAGTTTTACTTCTGAGAAGACAGAGTATTCAAAAACAGAAGACTCTGAACTGTTTCTCCACAGACTATGTTCTCTGATGATTAGGTAATCTTTCATTTGGTAACCAGTAAAAGCTGTAGGCACACTTCCAGAAGTGTGGCTATGACTTGGTTAGACGAATCAAATGCTATCATGAAAAGTTTTAGGAGATCCTTATCTTGGTAGACTGTAATGTCCCATGATAACAGTTTCTCGAAGCTGCTCTCTCGTCCTTGGCCCATGATACCAGCATACAGAATGCAAGGAGGGTTGCCAGGCAACATTTATGAACCAACATTCTGTCACATTCTAGTACCCCTCCCACAGGCTTAAAGGAGTATACTCACCGATGAACTAACCCTACAGCCTCATGAGTTTCTCACAAAAAGAAAGCAGGGCTCTTTCTTTTGAGTTCTACATATTTACCCATCTCTCAAGCTACAACATGCCTATAGTGACAGACGCATGAAAACGAAAGCATCATTGTGCCATTCAAGTACAATGATGAGTATTTTAAACCTGATTTCTATGCTTCAATTTGCTAACTTCTAGAATGGAAACAATACAGTTAATCTCCTCTACCATAATCCTTTTCTCTTTATTGAAAATAAAATAAACTCCTCTTCATCCTCTTACCATTAGAGGAGCTTGATCCCATGGTTTCTCAGAGTTGTGTAGATTTGCATTAGTCTGATGATTAAGGATTTTCAGCAGTGTCTTATGTTTCTTTCAGTCATTTTGAATTCCTCAATTGACTGTTCTCTATTAAGTCCTGTACCCTGCTTTCTAATATGGTTATTTAGGAGTTATTTATTGTTGGTGGTGTGTCATGTTATCAGCCCGACTGAGTTCATTAGAAGAGATTCCCTGATCAGGAGATTATACAGTTAATCCATTTTTAAAATCGGTGGTCACTGTGTCCTTCATGGGTCAGTTCTATTGCAACCTCTCAGAAACTGATGATGCGAAACAGTACAGTTTTTTTAAAATCGTGTAATCATTTGATTGTTAAAAATGTACTACTACGTAATCAGTAAACACTCTAACGAGGCAGTGTCCCCCATTCTCTGGGCAGTGCTTCTGGTACCGATCTCTGCTCTGTCAATCTCACAGGGGTGACCATCATTACTTACACAATCAAGTAAGTTAATAATTGGGTAGTCCTCCATACTTAACATTCATAAGATGGAACCAAACTCCAGTGATTGTCAAGGAAGGAGTACTTAGATGATTAAATAATGCCACGTGATTAACTCCCATGGAGGAATGGCCCTACTACAGTCAAGAAGAACAACATCTTCATCGATCCAAACAATTAATATATAATGAAAAATGATTGAATAATGTCATGGTGGTGCATACTTAAATCCCACATGGAGTAGTCAGACTGACCTCTTCCTGGAATAATGATTTATTTATAAAATTAAATTGATAATTAATTAGCTGGCGTTTGATACTAACACTGACGAGATGGCACCAAAGTCCTAAAACTATCGCTGATGTAATGACCTACTTACAGAGCTAAATGATGAAGTAATGAGATGATGTTACATCGTCTACTCACAAAATCTGACTCCAAAAGGGACTTAGGGTCCATAACATTACCTGTTTTCAAATACGTTCATTAAATGATGAATTATTATTTAATTTCCTAGTTTAACAGGTAAATAAGTAAGTGTACTATTAGATGATGCTATGTTCTGGCACGATGGACTCCCCTAAGGAGGCTAAAATCTTCACTGGTAACTGAATACATAATGACAGATTTTCATAATTCAATGAATAAACATTAAACTAGTGGATGGTGTTTTATGTGCGAAACCTAAAGATTGATCAATACTGAAGAGTCATTGAGTTCTTAATCATAGATTTGAACAATATAATGAATGAATGAAGAGATAATTTCTCATAATTCACCCATAGAAAGATAACAAAATGATATCAACATTGATTTAAATAAATAAATAATGAAACCACAAGAGACATTTTAACACCAACAAGGGGGCTCCATACTCCACTCTTCCTGGAGTAGAAGAAGGCAGATTTAAATAATGAAAGCATCAGATTGTTAGATCGTCTTTCACACTTGAGTCACACAAGGTGGCACCACACTTCAGGGTTCACAGATTATATAATGAAACAATTTAATAATTACATCTTTACATAGCTAAGTCGTTGAACTTTTTCGTATCATCAATACCTGGGCAGACTTACGAGATATGGAAAAGGATGCTGTCATCACGGATTTTTAATATTCCATCAGTTAATCGTCAGATAATCATACTTTCTTGCCTGGTGAATTCTGTTGGTCTGACATCCTCACCGGTGCCTGAATCTCTGTTGTGTTGTGGCAGGACCTGAGTTAATTGGCCCATTCCTGGCATACCAGTAGTAGCCAAAATGTTGATATCATCTGAAAAGGTGGCTGCAGCAGGGGGCACCAACAGCATAGCTGAGAGAGAGATGTTCTTCCGTGTTCTGAGTCGTCATCCTTTTGCCAGGTCTTGGTGATGGTGCCGACCTGCTAGTGCCACTACATCTTCTAGACGTAGACCACAACCGATGTGAAGATGTGGAGGAAGAGCAAGTAGTCAACCCCCTGACCACCATGCAGACCTTGGAAAAGTTCTTGTACTTCTCGGAGGGCAAAATGCAATCTTCTGCACTCTATTCTCCAGCATTCCTAGTGGTCTGTAAGACGCATAGGCTTTCAGAAAATGCTCTGCCCATGTCTACAAGTTTCCCTAATTTGTCGCTGACAGATATCTGCAACCTAATAATAATCGGTGTTGGCATTGTCTGTCGTTTAAGTAATTTAAAGAACTAAATAAGTCAGTGATAGCTAACTGTCCCAATAAAGAGGTGATGTAGCATTTAATTGGCTGGGAGGTATGGCCAGACTCCAGTCATGAAGAATGTCATCATCATCCTTTGAAACCATGTATCATAAACTGTGATGATATTGCACATTAACGCCACAAGAGGGAGCTTGACGGGTCTCTTCATGGAATGGACAATTTTTGGTTTACATAATTACACACAGATTTGCATTATCTTGGGGATTAACACAGATTGTCAATTTAAATACATTAATTATGTAATTAGATGATCTGTGGCACCAGATTCCAAGTGTCATTGTTTTATATAACTAAATAATCAAATAATGAGTTCATGTAACATCTTCCACTTTCCTAAGGTGGCTCCAAACCAGGCTCATGAACGATGCTGTCGTGATTAATTTAAATATTTTAACTATATAATTGATATTAAGATGGTCTATGATACTTTCCTCCCACATCGTGTAACCACAATCCACTGACCATGGATTATCTAATGTCCTAATTTAATAATCAAATAACAATATAATCAGAGGATGAAATGGTTTGCCATTCTCCACACAATTAATTCTCAGTTGACTCCCACATGATTGTGGGAAACTCACAGGTTCATCCCTTATTTAATCGCAGAGTTGGGTAATAACATGATTAAATGCTGAACTGTCATTGTGTATGCAGCGTTTTTAGAAGATATCACGTATTTAATGTTGGAAAGCTGCCTCAAAATAGATGGACTGAAATCCAACAATCCCTAAGTCTACTCTAACAAATGGATTATCACCTTCCTGAAGGAAGTCAACAATGGCAAACTCACCTTTTGACCAATAATTGTGAGTCTCATTATATTTTGTTCCATTTTTTTCACTTTTTAGGAGAGAGAGTATTCATAAACAGAAGACTTTGTACTGTTTCTCCACAGACTACGTTCTCTGATGATTAGGTAATCTTGAATTTGGTAACCAGTCAAAGCTGTAGGCACACCTCCAGAGGTGTGGCTATGACATGTTTAGGTGAATCAAATTCTATCATTAAAACTTTTAGGAGATAGTTACCTTGGGAGATTGTAATGTCCCATGATAACACTTTCTCGAAGCTGCTCTCTGGCCCATGATACCAGGATACAGAATGCTACAGGGTTGCCAGGCAACATTTATGTACCAACATTCTGTCACATTCTAGTGCTCCTCCCACATGCTTAAAGGAGTATACCCACCGAAGAACTAACCTTACAGCCTCACTGAGTTTCTCACAAAAACAAAGCAGGGCTCTTTCTTTTGAGTTCTTCATATTTACCAGTCTCTCAAGCTACAAATTGCCTATAGTGACATAAGCATGAAAACGAAAGCATCATTGTGCCATTCAAGTACAATGATGAGTATTGTAAACCTGTTTTCTATGCTTCAGTTTTCTAATTTCTAGAAGGGAAACAATACAATTAATCGCCTGTAAAATAATCCCTTTCCCTTCATGGAAAATGAAATTAACTCCTCTGCATCCTCTGTCCTTTAGAGGAGCTTGATCCCATGGTTTCTCAGAGTTGTTTAGATTTGCATTAGGCTAATGATTAAGGATTTTGAGCAGTGTCTTCTATTTCTTTCAGTCATTTTGGATTCCTCAATTGACTGTTCTCTATTAAGTCCTGTACCCCGCTTTCTAATATGGTTATTTAGAGTTATTTATTGTTCGTGGTGTGTCATGATAGCAGCCCGACAGAGTTCATTAGATGAGATTCCCTCGATCAGGAGATTATTCAGTTATTCCATTTTTAAAATCGGTGGTCACTGTGTCCTTCATGGGTCAGTTCTGTTGCAACCTCTCAGAAACTGATGATGCGAAACAGTAGTTTTTTTTTTTTTTAATCGTGTAATCATTCGATTGTTAAAAATCTACTATTGCGTAATTAGTAATCACTGTATAAGGCAGTGTCTCCCATTCTCTGGCCACTGCTTCTGGTCCTGATCTCCTGCTGTGTCAGTGCCAGAGCAGCCAAATGACGGATGACACCATCGTTACTTAATCAAATAAGTTAAATATTGGATAGTCCTCCATATTTAATTTTCAAAAGATGGAACCAAACTCCAGTGATTGTCAAGGAAGTAGTACTTAGATAATTAAATAATGCCATGTAATTTACTCCCATGGAGTTTTGGCCCGACTCCAGTCAAGAAGAACAACATCTTCATCGATTTTCATAATTATTATATAATGAAAAATGATTGAAAAATGACATGGTGGTGCATACTTAAATCCCACATGGAGTAGTCATACTGATCTCTTACTGGAATAATGAAGTTTGTAAAAAATTAAATTGAAAATTAATTACTGGGCCTTTTATATCAACCCTGATGAGATGGCACCAAAGTCCTAAACCAATCCCTGATGTAAAGATCTATTTACAAAGCTAAATGATGTAGTAATGAGATGATATTACATCATCAACTCCCCAAAATCTGAATCCAAACGGGACTTATGATCCATAACGTTACCTGTATTTTAAATACGTAAATTAAATGATAAATTATTTCTTAATTTCCTAGTTTAACAGTTAAAGAAGTAAGTGTAGTATTAGATGACATGATGGTCTGGTACAACGGTTTTCCCAAAGGAGGCTCAAAACTCCAGTGATCACTGAATACGTAATGACAGATTTTCATAATTAAATGAATAAACATCAAACAAGTGGATGGTGTTTTATGCGTGAAGCCTAAATGATTGCTCAATACTGAAGAGACATTGAGTTCTTAATCATAGATTTGAACAAAAAATGAATGAATAAAGAGATAGTTTCTCATAATTCAACCCTAGAGAGATAACAAAATTATATCAACATTGATTTAAATAAAGAAAGGGAGAAAGAAAGAATGAAAGAAATAAATAAAGAAAGAATTCACAAGATACAATTTAAAACCAACAAGGTGGATACAGACTCCACTCTCCCTGCAGTAGAAAAATACAGATTTGAAGAATGAAATAATCAGATAGTTAGATTGTCTGTCACACTTGAGTCACACAAAGGTGGCTCCAAACTTAAGGGATCACAGATTATATAATGAAAAATTTTAACAATTATGTCTTTAAATATGTAAGCCGTTGACATTTTTTTGTATCATCAATTCCTGGGCAGACTTGCCAGGTATGAAACTGTATGCTATCATCACGCATTTTCAACATGCCATCAGTTAATCGTCAGATAATCATACTGTCTTGCCTGATGAATTCTGTTGGCCTGACCTCATCACAATCGCCTGAATGTCTGTTGTGGTGCGGCAATATGTGAGATAGTGGGCCCAATCCTGGCGTAGCAGTAGTAGCCACAATGTTGATAACAGCTGAAAAGATGGCTGCAGCAGGGGCATCAATAGCATAGCTGAGAGAGAGATGTTCTTCCGTGTTCTGAGTCGTCATGCTTTTGCCAGCTATCGGTGATTGTGCCGACCTCCTAGTGCCACTCCTTCTTCTCATGGTAGATCAAAACCAATGTGAAGATGTGGAGGAAGAACAGGTAGTCAACAGCCAGACCACTGTGCCGGCCTTGGTGAAGTCCTTGCCCTTCTCAGAGGGCACCGTGCATCCTTCAGGACTCAATCACCCAGCATCCCTCGTACTCTGGAAGATGCATAGATCATTCAGAAAATGCTCTGACCATGTCTACAACTTTCCTAACCTTGTCCCTGACAGATTTTTGCACCCTAACTGTAATCGGTGATGGCACTGTCTGTCGTTTACTTAATTTAAAGAATTAAATAAGTTACTAATAGCTAACTGTCACAATAAATAGGGGATTTAGCATTCTACTGGCAGGGAAGCATGGTCAGACTCCAGTCATGAAGGATGTCATCATCATCAATTGAGTCAATGAATCATACAATGTGAAGATATTGCACATTATCTCCACCAGAGGGAGCTTTACAAGTATCTTCATGGAATGGAGGATTGTTGTTTACATAACTATACAAATATTTACATTATCTTGGAGATTGACAATGATTGTCCATTTTAAATACATTAATTATGTAATTAGTTGATCTGTGGCACCAGATTCCAGGTGTCATGGATGATATAATCATTGTTTTATATAATTAAATTATCAAATAACGAGTACATGTAACATCATCCACTTCCCTAAGGTGGCTCCAAACCAGGCTCATGAACGATGCTGTCGTGATAAATTTAAATATTGTAACTACATAATTGATATTTAGGTGGTCTATAATATTTGCCTCACACATCGCATCACCACAATCCACTGATCATGGAAAATCTAATGTCCTATTTTAATAATCAAATAACAACATAATCAGAGGATGAAATGGTCTGCAATACTCCGCACAATTGACTCTCTGTTAACTCCCACATGATTGTGGGAAACTCCCAGGTTCATCAGTTATTTAATCGCAGAGCAGAGTAGTAACATGTTTAAATGCTGAACTGTCATTGTGAATGTAGGGTTTTTAGAAGATATGACATAATTAATGTCGGGCGGCTGCCTCAAAAGAGATGGACTGAAATCCAATAATCACAAATTCTACTCTAACAAATGGATTATCACCTTCCAGACGGAAGTCAGCAAGGGCAAACTCACGTTTTGATGAATAATTGTGAGTTTATTATCTTTTTGTTCCATAGTTTTTCTTCTTAGGAGAGAGAGGATTCAAAAACAGAAGACTTTGAACTGTTTCTCCACAGACTACGTTCTCTGATGATTAGGTAATCTTGAATTTGGTAACCAGTAAAAGCAGTAGACACACGTCCAGAGGTGTGGCTCTGACTTGTTTAGGCTCTTTCTTTTGAGTTCTACATATTTACCCGTCTCTCAAGCTACAACATGCCTATAGTGACATAAGCATGAAAACGAAAGTATCATTGTGCCATTCAAGTACAATGATGACTATTTTAAACCTGTTTTCTAGAATGGTTTCTAGAATGCTAATTTCTAGAATGGAAACAATACAACGAATCGCCTCTACCATAATTCTTTTCTCTTTATTGAAAATAAAATAAACTCCTCTTCATACTCTTACCATTAGAGGAGCTTGTTAAAAATCTACTATTACGTAATCAGTAATCACTGCATAAGGCAGTGTCCCCCATTCTCTGGGCACTGCTTCTGGTACCGATCTCCTGCTCTGTCAATCCCACAACAGCCACATGAGGGATGACACCATCATTACTTACGCAATCAAGTAAGTTAAAAATTGGATAGTCCTCCATACTTAACTTTCAAAAGATGGAACCATACTCCAGTGACTGTCAAGGAAGTAGTACTTAGATGATTAAATAATGCCACGTGATTAACTCCCATGGAGGAATGGCCCGACTCCCGCCAAGAAGAACAACATCTTCATCGATTGAAATAATTAATATATAATGAAAAAATGATTGAAAAATGACATGGTGGTGCACACTTAAATCCCACATGGAGTAGTCAGAATGATCTCTTCCTGGAATAATGATGTTTTTACAAAATTAAATTGATAATTATTTAGTGGGCCTTTTATAGTAACACTGACGAGATGGCACCAAAGTCCTAAACCTATCGCTGATGTAAAGATCTATTTACACAGCTAAATGATGAAGTAATGAGATGATATTACATCATCAACTCCCACAATCTGACTCCAAAAGGGACTTAGGGTCCATAACATTACCTGTCTTGTAAATACGTCAATTAAATGATGAATTATTACCTAATTTCCTAGTTTAACAGTTAAAGAAGCAAGTGTAGTATTAGATTATGTGATGGTCTGGTACAACGGTCTCCCTAAGGAGGCTCAAAACTCCAGTGATCACTGAATACGTAATGACAGATATTCATCATAAAATGAATAAACATTAAACAAGTGGATGGTGTTTTATGCGTGAAGCCTAAATGATTGCTCAATACTGAAGAGACATTGAGTTCTTAATCTTAGATTTGAACAAAAAATGAATGAATAAAGAGAAAGTTTCTCATAATTCACCCTTAGAGAGATAACAAAATGATATCAACATTGATTTAAATAAGGAAAGGAAGAAAGAAAGAAAGAATTCCCAAGATACAATTTAACACCAACATGGTGGATCAAGACTACACTCTTCCTGGAGTAGAAAAAGACAGATTTGAAGAATGAAATAATCAGATATTTAGATAGTCTGTCACACTTGAGTCACACAAGGTGGCGCCAAACTTCAGGGATCACAGATTATATAATGAAAGAATTAAATAATTACATCTTTAAATATGTAAGCCGTTGACCTTTTTTGTAACATCAATTCCTGGGCAGACTTGCCAGGTATGAAACTGTATGCTGTCATCACACAATTTTAAAATGCCACCAGTTAATCGTCAGATAATCATACTGTCTTGCGTGATGAATTGGCTTGAACTCATCACAAGCGCCTGAATCTCTGTTGTGTTGTGGCAGGACGTGAGATAATGGGCCCAATTCTGGCATAGCAGTAGTAGCCACAATGTTGATAACAGCTGAAAAGATGGCTACAGCAGGGGCATCACCACCATAGCTGAGAGAGAGAGATGTTCCTCCGTGTTCTGAGTCGTCATCCTTTTGCCAGGTCTCGGTGATGGTGCCGACCTCCTAGTGCCACTCCTTCTTCTCATGGCAGATCACAACCGGTGTGAAGATGTGGAGGAAGAGCAGGTAGTCAACACCCAGACCACCGTGCCGGCCTTGATGAAGTCCTTGTACTTCTCGGAGGGCACCGTGCAACATTCTGGACTCAATCACCCAGCATCCCTCGCACTCTGGGAGATGCATAGATCATTCAGAAAACGCTCTGCCCATGTCTACAACTTTCCTAACCTTGTCCCTGACAGGTATTTGCACCCTAACCGTAATCGGTGATGGCACTGTCCTTCGTTTGCACAATTTAAAGAATTAAATGAGTTAGTAATAGCTAACTGTCACAATAAATGGGGGATGTAGCATTTTACTGGCAGGGAAGCATGGCCAGACTCCATTCATGAAGGATGTCATCATCACCAATTGAGTCAATGAATCATAAAATGTGTAGATATTGCACATTATCTCCACAAGAGGGAGCTTTACAGGGCTCTTCATGGAATGGAGGATTGTTGTTTACATAACTATACAAATATTTACATTATCCTGGGGATTAACACAGATTGTCAGTTGAAAGTAATTAATTACGTAATTAGGTGATCTCTGGCACCAGATTCCAGGTGTCATGGACGATAAAATCATTGTTTTATATAACTAAATAATCAAATAATGAGTTCATCGAACATCATCCACTTCCCTAAGGTGGCTCCAAACCAGGCTCATGAACGATGCTGTCGTGATAAATTTAAATATTGTAACTACATAGTTGATATTAAGATGGTCTATAATAATTGCCTCCCACATCGCGTCACCACAATCCACTGATCATGGATTATCTAATGTCCAATTTTAATAAACAAATAACAACATAATCAGAGGATGAAATGGTCTGCCATGCTCCACACAACTGAGTCTCAGTTGACTCCCACATGATTGTGGGAAATTCCAAATTTCATCCCTTATTTAATCGCAGAGCAGAGTAGTAACATGTTTAAATGCTGAACTCTCATTGTGTATGCAGGGATTTTAGAAGATATCACATATTTAATGTTGGACGGCTGCCTCAAAAGAGATGGACTGAAATCTAACAATCGCTAAGTCTACTCTAACAAACGGATTATCACCTTCCTGAAGGAATTCAACAATGTCAAACTCACCTTTTTGATGAATAATCGTGAGTCTTATTATCTTTTGTTCCATAGTTTTACTTCTGAGGAGAGAGAGTATTCATAAACAGAAGTCTCTGAACTGTTTCTCCACAGCCTATGTCCTCTGATGAGGTAATCTTGCATTTGGGAACCAGTAAAGCCGTAGGCAAACTTCCAGAGGTATGGCTATGACTTGGTTAGGCGAATCAAATGCTGTCATGAAAAGTTTTAGGAGATAGTTATCTTGGGAGACTGTAATGTCCCAAGATAACTCTTTCTCGAAGCTGCTCTCTCGCCCTTGGCCCATGATACCAGGATACAGAATGCAAGCAGGGTTGCCAGGCTACATTTATGAACCAGCATTCTGTCACATTCTAGTGCCCCTCCCACAGGCTTAAAGGAGTATACCCACCGATGAACTAACCTTACAGCCTCACTGAGTTTCTCACAAAAAAAAAAGCAGGGCTCTTTCTTTTGAGTTCTACATATTTACCCGTCTCTCAAGCTACAACATGCCTATAGTGACCTAAGCATGAAAACGAAAGCATCATTGTGCCATTCAAGTACAATGATGACTATTTTAAACCTGTTTTCTATGCTGCAATTTGCTAATTTCTAGAATGGAAACAATATAGTTAATCGCCTCTACCATAATCCTTTTCCCTTTCTTGAAAATAAAATAAATTCCTCTTCATCCTCTTACCATTAGAGGAGCTTGGCCCCATGGTTTCTCAGAGTTGTGTAGATTTGCATTAGGCTGATGATTAAGGATTTTGAGCAGTGTCTTATGTTTCTTTCAGTCATTTTGGATTCCTCAATTGACTTTTCTCTATCAAGTCCTGTATCCTGCTTTCTAATATGGTTATTTAGAGTTATTTATTGTTGGTGGTGTGTCATGTTATCAGCCCGACAGAGTTCATTAGATGAGATTCTCTGATCAGGAGATTATACAGTTATTCCGTTTTTAAAATCGGTGGTCACTGTGTCCTTCATGGGTCAGTTCCGTTGCAACCGCTCAGAAACTGATGATGCGAAACAGTACAGTTTTTTAAAATCGTGTAATCATTCGATTGTTAAAAATCTACTATTACGTAATCAGTAATCACTGCATAAGGCAGTGTCCCCCATTCTCTGGGCACTGCTTCTGGTACCGATCTCCTGCTCTGTCAATCCCACAACAGCCACATGAGGGATGACACCATCATTACTTACGCAATCAAGTAAGTTAAAAATTGGATAGTCCTCCATACTTAACTTTCAAAAGATGGAACCATACTCCAGTGACTGTCAAGGAAGTAGTACTTAGAAGATTAAATAATGCCACGTGATTAACTCCCATGGAGGAATGGCCCGACTCCCGTCAAGAAGAACAACATCTTCATCGATTGAAATAATTAATATATAATGAAAAAATGATTGAAAAATGACATGGTGGTGCACACTTAAATCCCACATGGAGTAGTCAGAATGATCTCTTCCTGGAATAATGATGTTTTTACAAAATTAAATTGATAATTATTTAGTGGGCCTTTATAGTAACACTGACGAGATGGCACCAATGTCCTAAACCTATCGCTGATGTAAAGATCTATTTACACAGCTAAATGATGAAGTAATGAGATGATATTACATCATCAACTCCCACAATCTGACTCCAAAAGGGACTTAGGGTCCATAACATTACCTGTCTTGTAAATACGTCAATTAAATGATGAATTATTACCTAATTTCCTAGTTTAACAGTTAAAGAAGCAAGTGTAGTATTAGATTATGTGATGGTCTGGTACAACGGTCTCCCCTAAGGAGGCTCAAAACTCCAGTGATCACTGAATACGTAATGACAGATATTCATCATAAAATGAATAAACATTAAACAAGTGGATGGTGTTTATGCGTGAAGCCTAAATGATTGCTCAATACTGAATAGACATTGAGTTCTTAATCTTAGATTTGAACAAAAAAATGAATGAATAAAGAGAAAGTTTCTCATAATTCACCCTTAGAGAGATAACAAAAATGATATCAACATTGATTTAAATAAGGAAAGGAAGAAAGAAAGAAAGAATTCCCAAGATACAATTTAACACCAACATGGTGGATCAAGACTACACTCTTCCTGGAGTAGAAAAAGACAGATTTGAAGAATGAAATAATCAGATATTTAGATAGTCTGTCACACTTGAGTCACACAAGGTGGCGCCAAACTTCAGGGATCACAGATTATATAATGAAAGAATTAAATAATTACATCTTTAAATATGTAAGCCGTTGACCTTTTTTTGTAACATCAATTCCTGGGCAGACTTGCCAGGTATGAAACTGTATGCTGTCATCACACAATTTTAAAATGCCATCAGTTAATCGTCAGATAATCATACTGTCTTGCGTGATGAATTGGTTTGAACTCATCACAAGCGCCTGAATCTCTGTTGTGTTGTGGCAGGACGTGAGATAATGGGCCCAATTCTGGCATAGCAGTAGTAGCCACAATGTTGATAACAGCTGAAAAGATGGCTACAGCAGGGGCATCACCACCATAGCTGAGAGAGAGATGTTCCTCCGTGTTCTGAGTCGTCATCCTTTTGCCAGGTCTCGGTGATGGTGCCGACCTCCTAGTGCCACTCCTTCTTCTCATGGCAGATCACAACCGGTGTGAAGATGTGGAGGAAGAGCAGGTAGTCAACACCCAGACCACCGTGCCGGCCTTGATGAAGTCCTTGTACTTCTCGGAGGGCACCGTGCAACATTCTGGACTCAATCACCCAGCATCCCTCGCACTCTGGGAGATGCATAGATCATTCAGAAAACGCTCTGCCCATGTCTACAACTTTCCTAACCTTGTCCCTGACAGGTATTTGCACCCTAACCGTAATCGGTGATGGCACTGTCCTTCGTTTGCACAATTTAAAGAATTAAATGAGTTAGTAATAGCTAACTGTCACAATAAATAGGGGATGTAGCATTTTACTGGCAGGGAAGCATGGCTAGACTCCATTCATGAAGGATGTCATCATCACCAATTGAGTCAATGAATCATAAAATGTGTAGATATTGCACATTATCTCCACAAGAGGGAGCTTTACAGGGCTCTTCATGGAATGGAGGATTGTTGTTTACATAACTATACAAATATTTACATTATCCTGGGGATTAACACAGATTGTCAGTTGAAAGTAATTAATTACGTAATTAGGTGATCTCTGGCACCAGATTCCAGGTGTCATGGACGATAAAATCATTGTTTTATATAACTAAATAATCAAATAATGAGTTCATCGAACATCATCCACTTCCCTAAGGTGGCTCCAAACCAGGCTCATGAACGATGCTGTCGTGATAAATTTAAATATTGTAACTACATAGTTGATATTAAGATGGTCTATAATAATTGCCTCCCACATCGCGTCACCACAATCCACTGATCATGGATTATCTAATGTCCAATTTTAATAAACAAATAACAACATAATCAGAGGATGAAATGGTCTGCCATGCTCCACACAACTGAGTCTCAGTTGACTCCCACATGATTGTGGGAAATTCCAAATTTCATCCCTTATTTAATCGCAGAGCAGAGTAGTAACATGTTTAAATGCTGAACTCTCATTGTGTATGCAGGGATTTTAGAAGATATCACATATTTAATGTTGACGGCTGCCTCAAAAGAGATGGACTGAAATCTAACAATCGCTAAGTCTACTCTAACAAACGGATTATCACCTTCCTGAAGGAATTCAACAATGTCAAACTCACCTTTTTGATGAATAATCGTGAGTCTTATTATCTTTTGTTCCATAGTTTTACTTCTGAGGAGAGAGAGTATTCATAAACAGAAGTCTCTGAACTGTTTCTCCACAGCCTATGTCCTCTGATGAGGTAATCTTGCATTTGGGAACCAGTAAAAGCCGTAGGCAAACTTCCAGAGGTATGGCTATGACTTGGTTAGGCGAATCAAATGCTGTCATGAAAAGTTTTAGGAGATAGTTATCTTGGGAGACTGTAATGTCCCAAGATAACCCTTTCTCGAAGCTGCTCTCTCGTCCTTGGCCCATGATACCAGGATACAGAATGCAAGCAGGGTTGCCAGGCTACATTTATGAACCAGCATTCTGTCACATTCTAGTGCCCCTCCCACAGGCTTAAAGGAGTATACCCACCGATGAACTAATCTTACAGCCTCACTGAGTTTCTCACAAAAAAAAAGCAGGGCTCTTTCTTTTGAGTTCTACATATTTACCCGTCTCTCAAGCTACAACATGCCTATAGTGACCTAAGCATGAAAACGAAAGCATCATTGTGCCATTCAAGTACAATGATGACTATTTTAAACCTGTTTTCTATGCTGCAATTTGCTAATTTCTAGAATGGAAACAATATAGTTAATCGCCTCTACCATAATCCTTTTCCCTTTCTTGAAAATAAAATAAATTCCTCTTCATCCTCTTACCATTAGAGGAGCTTGGCCCCATGGTTTCTCAGAGTTGTGTAGATTTGCATTAGGCTGATGATTAAGGATTTTGAGCAGTGTCTTATGTTTCTTTCAGTCATTTTGGATTCCTCAATTGACTTTTCTCTATCAAGTCCTGTATCCTGCTTTCTAATATGGTTATTTAGAGTTATTTATTGTTGGTGGTGTGTCATGTTATCAGCCCGACAGAGTTCATTAGATGAGATTCTCTGATCAGGAGATTATACAGTTATTCCGTTTTTAAAATCGGTGGTCACTGTGTCCTTCATGGGTCAGTTCCGTTGCAACCGCTCAGAAACTGATGATGCGAAACAGTACAGTTTTTTAAAATCGTGTAATCATTCGATTGTTAAAAATCTACTATTACGTAATCAGTAATCACTGCATAAGGCAGTGTCCCCCATTCTCTGGGCACTGCTTCTGGTACCGATCTCCTGCTCTGTCAATCCCACAACAGCCACATGAGGGATGACACCATCATTACTTACGCAATCAAGTAAGTTAAAAATTGGATAGTCCTCCATACTTAACTTTCAAAAGATGGAACCATACTCCAGTGACTGTCAAGGAAGTAGTACTTAGATGATTAAATAATGCCACGTGATTAACTCCCATGGAGGAATGGCCCGACTCCCGTCAAGAAGAACAACATCTTCATCGATTGAAATAATTAATATATAATGAAAAAAATGATTGAAAAATGACATGGTGGTGCACACTTAAATCCCACATGGAGTAGTCAGAATGATCTCTTCCTGGAATAATGATGTTTTTACAAAATTAAATTGATAATTATTTAGTGGGCCTTTTATAGTAACACTGACGAGATGGCACCAAAGTCCTAAACCTATCGCTGATGTAAAGATCTATTTACACAGCTAAATGATGAAGTAATGAGATGATATTACATCATCAACTCCCACAATCTGACTCCAAAAGGGACTTAGGGTCCATAACATTACCTGTCTTGTAAATACGTCAATTAAATGATGAATTATTACCTAATTTCCTAGTTTAACAGTTAAAGAAGCAAGTGTAGTATTAGATTATGTGATGGTCTGGTACAACGGTCTCCCTAAGGGAGGCTCAAAACTCCAGTGATCACTGAATACGTAATGACAGATATTCATCATAAAATGAATAAACATTAAACAAGTGGATGGTGTTTTATGCGTGAAGCCTAAATGATTGCTCAATACTGAATAGACATTGAGTTCTTAATCTTAGATTTGAACAAAAAATGAATGAATAAAGAGAAAGTTTCTCATAATTCACCCTTAGAGAGATAACAAAATGATATCAACATTGATTTAAATAAGGAAAGGAAGAAAGAAAGAAAGAATTCCCAAGATACAATTTAACACCAACATGGTGGATCAAGACTACACTCTTCCTGGAGTAGAAAAAGACAGATTTGAAGAATGAAATAATCAGATATTTAGATAGTCTGTCACACTTGAGTCACACAAGGTGGCGCCAAACTTCAGGGATCACAGATTATATAATGAAAGAATTAAATAATTACATCTTTAAATATGTAAGCCGTTGACCTTTTTTTGTAACATCAATTCCTGGGCAGACTTGCCAGGTATGAAACTGTATGCTGTCATCACACAATTTTAAAATGCCATCAGTTAATCGTCAGATAATCATACTGTCTTGCGTGATGAATTGGCTTGAACTCATCACAAGCGCCTGAATCTCTGTTGTGTTGTGGCAGGACGTGAGATAATGGGCCCAATTCTGGCATAGCAGTAGTAGCCACAATGTTGATAACAGCTGAAAAGATGGCTACAGCAGGGGCATCACCACCATAGCTGAGAGAGAGAGATGTTCCTCCGTGTTCTGAGTCGTCATCCTTTTGCCAGGTCTCGGTGATGGTGCCGACCTCCTAGTGCCACTCCTTCTTCTCATGGCAGATCACAACCGGTGTGAAGATGTGGAGGAAGAGCAGGTAGTCAACACCCAGACCACCATGCCGGCCTTGATGAAGTCCTTGTACTTCTCGGAGGGCACCGTGCAACATTCTGGACTCAATCACCCAGCATCCCTCGCACTCTGGGAGATGCATAGATCATTCAGAAAACGCTCTGCCCATGTCTACAACTTTCCTAACCTTGTCCCTGACAGGTATTTGCACCCTAACCGTAATCGGTGATGGCACTGTCCTTCGTTTGCACAATTTAAAGAATTAAATGAGTTAGTAATAGCTAACTGTCACAATAAATAGGGGATGTAGCATTTTACTGGCAGGGAAGCATGGCCAGACTCCATTCATGAAGGATGTCATCATCACCAATTGAGTCAATGAATCATAAAATGTGTAGATATTGCACATTATCTCCACAAGAGGGAGCTTTACAGGTCTCTTCATGGAATGGAGGATTGTTGTTTACATAACTATACAAATATTTACATTATCCTGGGGATTAACACAGATTGTCAGTTGAAAGTAATTAATTACGTAATTAGGTGATCTCTGGCACCAGATTCCAGGTGTCATGGACGATAAAATCATTGTTTTATATAACTAAATAATCAAATAATGAGTTCATGGAACATCATCCACTTCCCTAAGGTGGCTCCAAACCAGGGTCATGAACGATGCTGTCGTGATTAATTTAAATATTTTAACTACATAATTGATATTAAGATGGTCTATAATAATTGCCTCCCACATCGCGTCACCACAATCCACTGATCATGGATTATCTAATTTCCAATTTTAATAAACAAATAACAACATAATCAGAGGATGAAATGGTCTGCCATGCTCCACACAATTGAGTCTCAGTTGACTCCCACATGATTGTGGGAAATTCCAAGTTTCATCCCTTATTCAATCACAGAGCAGAGTAGTAACATGTTTAAATGCTGAACTCTCATTTTGTTCTTGTACTTCTCGGAGGGCACCATGCAATCTTCTGGACTCTATTTTCCAGAATTCATAGTGGTCTGGAAGACGCATAGACATTCAGAAAATGCTCTGCCCATGTCTACAAGTTCCTAATTTGTCGCTCACAGATATCTGCAACCTAATAATAATCGGTGTTGGCATTGTCTGTCGTTTAAGTAATTTAAAGAATTAAATAAGTCAGTGATAGATAACTGTCCGAATAAAGAGGTGATGTAGCATTTAATTGGCTGGGAAGTATGGCCAGACTCCAGTCTTGAAGAATGTCATCATCATCCATTGAAACCATGAATCATAAACTGTGATGATATTGCACTTTAACGCCACAAGAGGGAGGATGACGGGTCTCTTCATGGAGTGGACAATTTTTGGTTTACATGATTACACACAGATTTACATTATCTTGGGGATTAACACAGATTGTCATTTTAAATACATTAATTATGTAATTAGATGATCTGTGGCACCAGATTCCAGGTGTCATGGACGATATAATCATTGTTTTGTATAATTAAATAATCAAATAATGAGTTCATGTAACATCATCCACTTCCCTAAGGTGGCTCCAAACCAGGCTCATGAACGATGCTGTCGTGATTAATGTAAATATTTTAACTATATAATTGATATTAAGATGGTCTGTAATAATTGCCTCCCACATCGCGTCACCACAATCCACTGATCATGGATTATCTAATGTCCTATTTTAATAATCAAATAACAACATAAGCAGAGGATGAAATGGTCTGCCATTCTCCACACAATTTTCTCTCAGTTGCCTCCCACATGATTGTGGGAAACTCCCAGGTTCACCCCTTATTTCATCGCAGAGCACAGGAGTAACATGTTTAAATGCTGAACTGTCATTCGGTATGCAGGGTTTTTAGAAGATATGAAAACGGATGCTGTCATCACAGATTTTTTAATATTCCATCAGTTAATCGTCAGATAATCATACTTTCTTGCCTGGTGAATTTTGTTGGCCTGACATCCACACCAGTGCCTGAATCTCTGTTGTGTTGCGGCAGGACCTGAGGTAACTGACCCATTCCTGCCATACCAGTAGTAGCCAAAATGTTGACATCAGCTTAAAAGGTGGCTGCAGAAGGGGCATCAACAGCATAGCTGAGAGTGAGATGTTCTTCCGTGTTCTGAGTCGTCATCCTTTTGCCGGGTCTCGGTGATGGTGCCGACCTCCTATTGCTGCTACATCTTCTAGACGTAGACCACAACCGATGTCAAGAACAACATCTTCATCGATTCAAATAATGAATATATAATGAAAAATGATTGAGTAATGTCATGGTGGTGCATATTTAAATCCCACATGGAATAGTCAGACTGGTCTCTTCGTGGAATAATGATTTATTTATAAAATTAAATTGATAATTAATTAGCTGGCATTTTATACTCACACTGAGGAGATGGCACCAAAGTCCTAAAACTATCGCTGATATAATGACCTATTTACAGAGCTAAATGATGAAGTAATGAGATGATGTTCCATCGTCTACTCACAAAATCTGACTCCAAAAGGGACTTATGGTCCATAACATTACCTGTATTTCAAATACGTTAATTAAGTGATGAATTATTATTTAATTTCCTGGTTTAAGCGCTAAATAAGTAAGTGTACTATTACATGATGTGATGATCTGGCACGATGGACTCCCCTAAGGAGGCTAAAAACTTTAGTGGTCACTGAATACATAATGACAGATTTTCATAATTCAATGAATAAATATTAAACTAGTGGATGGGGTTATATGCACGAAACCTAAAGAATGATCAATACTGAAGAGTCATTGAGTTCTTAAGCATAGATTTGAACAATAAAATGAATGAATGAAGAGATAATTTCTCATAATTCACCACTAGAGAGATAACAAAATGAGATCAACATTGATTTATATAAATAAATAGTGAAACCACAAGAGTCATTTTAACACCAACCATGGGGCTCCAGACTCCACTCTTCCTGGAGTAGAAAAAGGCAGATTTAAATAATGAAATCATAAGATTGTTAGATCGTCTGTCACATTTGAGTCACACAAGGTGGCACCACACTTCAGGGTTCACAGATTATATAATGAAACAATTTAATAATTACATCTTTACATATCTAAGTCGTTGAACTTTTTCGTATCATCAATACCTGGGCAGACTTGCCAGATATGAAAACGGA
Source organism: Phodopus roborovskii (assembly GCF_943737965.1). NCBI lineage: Eukaryota > Metazoa > Chordata > Mammalia > Rodentia > Cricetidae > Phodopus > Phodopus roborovskii. Next base: position 17,363 of record NW_026125850.1, on the reverse strand, counting down.
TGCTGTCATCACGGATTTTTAATATTCCATCAATTAATCGTCTGATAATCATACTTTCTTGCCTGGTGAATTCTGTTGGCCTGACATCCTCACCTGTGCCTGAATCTCTGTTGTGTTGCGGCAGGACCTGAGGTAATTGGCCCATTCCTGGCATACCAGTAGTAGCCAAAATGTTGATATCAGCTGAAAAGATGGCTGCAGAAGGGGCATCAACAGCATAGCTGAGAGAGAGATGTTCTTCCGTGATCTGAGTCGTCATCCTTTTGCCAGGTCTCGGTGATGGTGCCGACCTCCTAGTGCCGCTACATCTTCTAGACGTAGACCACAACCGATGTTAAGATATGGAGGAAGAGCAAGTAGTCAACACCGAGACCACCATGCAGACCTTGGAAAAGTTCTAGTACTTCTCGGAGGGCACCATGCAATCTTCTGGACTCTATTCTCCAGAATTCCTATTGGTCTGGAAGACGCATAGACATTCAGAAAATGCTCTGCCCATGTCTACAAGTTTCCTAATTTGTCGCTGACAGATATCTGCAACCTAATAATAATCGGTGTTGGCATTGTCTGTCGTTTAAGTAATTTAAAGAACTAAATAAGTCAGTGATAGCTAACGGTCCCAATAAAGAGGTGATGTAGCATTTAATTGGCTGGGAAGTATGGCCAGACTCCAGTCATGAAGAATGTCATCATCATCCATTGAAACCATGAATCATAAACTGTGATGATATTGCACATTAACGCCACAAGAGGGAGCTTGACGGGTCTCTTCATGGAATGGACAATTTTTGGTTTACATAATTACACACAGATTTACATTATCTTGGGGATTAACACCGATTGTCAATTTAAATACATTAATTATGTAATTAGTTGATCTGTGGCACCAGATTCCAGGTGTCATGGACGATATAATCATTGTTTTGTATAATTAAATAATCAAATAATGAGTTCATGTAACATCATCCACTTCCCTAAGGTGGCTCCAAACCAGGCTCATGAACGATGCTGTCGTGATTAATTTAAATATTTTAACTATATAATTGATATTAAGATGGTCTATGATAATTGCCTCCCACATCGCGTAACCACAATCCACTGATCATGGATTATCTAATGTCCTATTTTAAATCAAATAACAACATAATCAGAGGATGAAATGGTCTGCCATTCTCCACACAATTTTATCTCAGTTGCCTCCCACATGATTGTGGGAAACTCCCAGGTTCATCCCTTATTTAATCGCACAGCACAGTAGTAACATGTTTAAATGCTGAACTGTCATTGTGTATGCAGGGTTTTTAGAAGATATCACATATTTAATGTTGGACGGCTGCCTCAAAAGAGATGGACTGAAATCTAGTAATCGCTAAGTCTACTCTAACAAACGGATTATCATCTTCCTGAAGGAAGTCAACAATGTCAAACTTACCTTTTTCATGAATAATCGTGAGTCTTATTATCTTTTGCTCCATAGTTTTACTTCTGAGGAGAGAGAGTATTCATAAACAGAAGTCTCTGAACTGTTTCTCCACAGACTACGTTCTCTGATGATTAGGTAATCTTGAATTTGGTAACCAGGAAAAGCTGTAGGCACACTTCCAGAGGTGTGGCTCTGACTTGGTTAGGCGAATCAAATGCTGTCATGAAAAGGTTTAGGAGATAGTTATCTTGGCAGACTGTAATGTCCCATGGTAACACTTTCTCGAAGCTGCTCTCTCGTCCCTTGGCCCATGATACCAGGATACAGAATGCAAGGAGGGTTGCCAGGCAACATTTATGAACCAACATTCTGTCACATTCTAGTGCCCCTCCCACAGGCTAAAAGGAGTATACCCACCGGTGAACTAACCCTACAGCCTCACTGAGTTTCTCACAAAAACAAAGCAGGGCTCTTTCTTTTGAGTTCTACATATTTACCCGTCTCTCAAGCTACAACATGCCTATAGTGACGTAAGCATGAAAACGAAAGAATCATTGTGCCATTCAAGTACAATGATGAGTATTTTACTCTTGTTTTCAATTCTTCTTTTTGCTAATTTGTAGAATGGAAACAATACAGTTAATCGCCTCTACCATAATCCTTTTCTCTTTATTGAAAATAAAATAAACTCCTCTTCATCCTCTTACCATTAGAGGAGCTTGATCCCATGGTTTCTCAGAGTTGTTTAGATTTGCATTAGGCTGATGATTAAGGATTTTGAGCAGTGTCTTATGTTTCTTTCAGTCATTTTGGATTCCTCAATTGACTGTTCTCTATTAAGTCCTGTACCCCGCTTTCTAAGATGGTTATTTAGAGTTATTTATTGTTAGTGGTGTGTCATGTTATCAGCCCGACAGAGTTCGTGAGATGAGATTCCCTGATCAGGAGATTATACAGTTATTCCGTTTTTAAAATCGGTGGTCACTGTGTCCTTCATGGGTCAGTTCCGTTGCAACCTCGCAGTAACTGATGATTCGAAACAGTACAGTTTTTTTTTTTTTAATCGTGTAATCATTCGATTGTTAAAAATGTACTACTACGTAATCAGTAATCACTGTATGAGGCAGTGTCCCCCATTCTCTGGGCACTGCTTCTGGTACCGATCTGCTGCTGTGTCAATCCCACAACAGCCACATGACGGATGACACCATCATTACTTACGCAATCAAGTAAGTTAATAATGGGATGGTCCTCCATACTTAACTTTCATAAGATGGAACCAAACTCCAGTGATTGTCAAGGAAGGAGTACTTAGATGATTAAATACTGCCATGTGATTTACTCCCATGGAGGATTGGCCCTAGTCCAGTCAAGAAGTACAACATCTTCATCGACTCAAATAATGAATATATAATGAAAAATGATTGAGTAATGTCATGGTGGTGCATACTTAAATCCCACATGGAGTAGTCAGACTGTTCTCTTCCTGGAATAATGATTTATTTATAAAATTAAATTGATAACTAATCAGCTGGCGTTTTATACTAACACTGAGGAGATGGCACCAAAGTCCTAAAACTATCGCTGATGTGATGACCTATTTACAGAGCTAAATGATGAAGTAATGAGATGATGTTCCATCGTCTACTCACAAAATCTGACTCCAAAAGGGACTTAGGGTCCATAACATTACCTGTATTTCAAATACGTAATTAAGTGATGAATTATTATTTAATTTCCTAGTTTAACCGGTAAATAAATAAGTGTACTATTAGATGATGCGATGTTCTGGCACGATGGACTCCCCTAAGGAGGCTAAAAACTTTAGTGGTCACTGAATACATAATGACAGATTTTCATAAATCAATGAATAAATATTAAACTAGTGCATGGTGTTATATGCACGAAGCCTAAAGAATGATCAATACTGAAGAGTCATTGAGTTCTTAATCATAGATTTGAACAATAAAATGAATGAATGAAAAGATAATTTCTCATAATTCACCCCTAGAGAGATAACAAAACGATATCAATATTGATTTAAATAAATAAATATTGAAATCACAAGAGACATTTTAACACCAACAAGGGGGGGTCCAGACTCCACTCTTCCTGGAGTAGAAAAAGACAGATTTAAATAATGAAAGCATAAGATTGTTAGATCGTCTGTCACACTTGAGTCACACCAGGTGGCACCACACTTCAGGGTTCACAGATTATATAATGAAACAATTTAATTATTACATCTTTACATATCTAAGTCGTTGAAATTTTTCGTATCATCAATTCTTGGGCAGATTTGCCAGATATGAAAACGGATGCTGTCATCACAGATTTTTTAATATTCCATCAGTTAATCGTCTGATAATCATACTTTCTTGCCTGGTGAATTCTGTTGGCCTGACATCCTCACCGGTGCCTGAATCTCTGTTGTGTTGGGGCAGGACCTGAGGTAATTGGCCCATTCCTGGCATACCAGTAGTAGCCAAAATGTTGATATCAGCTGAAAAGATGGCTGCAGAAGGGGCATCAACAGTATAGCTGAGAGAGAGATGTTCTTCCGTGTTCTGAGTCATCATCCTTTTGCCAGGTCTCGGTGATGGTGCCGACCTCCTAGTGCCGCTACATTTTCTAGACGTAGACCACAACCGATGTGAAGATGTGGAGGAAGAGCAAGTAGTCAACACCGAGACCACCATGCAGACCTTGGAAAAGTTCTTGTACTTCTCGGAGGGCACCATGCAATCTTCTGGACTCTATTCTCCAGCATTCCTATTGGTCTGGAAGACGCATAGACATTCAGAAAATGCTCTGCCCATGTCTACAAGTTTCCTAATTTGTCGCTGACAGATATCTGCAACCTAATAATAATCGGTGTTGGCATTGTCTGTCGTTTAAGTAATTTAAAGAACTAAATAAGTCAGTGATAGCTAACGGTCCCAATAAAGAGGTGATGTAGCATTTAATTGGCTGGGAAGTATGGCCAGACTCCAGTCATGAAGAATGTCATCATCGTCCATTGAAACCATGAATCATAAACTGTGATGATATTGCACATTAACGCCACAAGAGGGAGCTTGACGGGTCTCTTCATGGAATGGACAATTTTTGGTTTACATAATTACACACAGATTTACATTATCTTGGGGATTAACACCGATTGTCAATTTAAATACATTAATTATGTAATTAGATGATCTGTGGCACCAGATTCCAGGTGTCATGGACAATATAATCATTGTTTTGTATAATTAAATAATCAAATAATGAGTTCATGTAACATCATCCACTTCCCTAAGGTGGCTCCAAACCAGGCTCATGAATGATGCTGTCGTGATTAATTTAAATATTTTAACTATATAATTGATATTAAGATGGTCTATGATAATTGCCTCCCACATCGTGTCACCACAATCCATTGATCATGGATTATCTAATGTCCTATTTTAATAATCAAATAACAACATAATCAGAGGATGAAATAGTCTGCCATGCTCCACACAATTGAGTCTCATTTGCCTCCCACATGATTGTGGGAAACTCCCATGTTCATCCCTTTTTTAATCGCAGAGCAGAGTAGGAACATGTTTAAATGCTGAACTCTCATTGTGTATGCAGGGATTTTAGAAGATATCACATATTTAATGTTGGACGGCTGCCTCAAAAGAGATGGACTGAAATCTAATAATCGCTAAGTCTACTCTAACAAACGTATTATCAGCTTCCTTAAGGAATTCAATAATGTCAAACTCACCTTTTTGATGAATAATCGTGAGTCTTATTATCTTTCGTTCCATAGTTTTACTTCTGAGGAGAGAGGGAGTATTCATAAACAGAAGACTCTGAACTGTTTCTTCACAGACTACGTTCTCTGATGATTAGGTAATCTTGAATTTGGTAACCAGTAAAAGCTGTAGGCACGCTTCCAGAGGTGTGGCTATGACTTGTTGAGGCGAATCAAATGTTGTCTTTAAAAGTTTTAGGAGATAGTTACCTTGGGAGACTGTAATGGCCCATGATAACACTTTCTCGAAGCTGCTCTCCTGTCCTTGGCTCATGATAACAGGATAGAGAATGCAACAGGGTTGCCAGGCAACATTTATGAACCAACATTCTGACACATTCTAGTGCCCCTCCCACATGCTTAAAGGAGTATACCCACCGATGAGCTAACCTTACAGTCTCACTGAGTTTCTCACAAAAACCAAGCAGGGCTCTTTCTTTTGAGTTCTACATATTTACCGGTCTCTGAAGCTACAACTTGCCTATAGTGACTTAAGCAGAAAACGAAAGCATCATTGTGCCATTCAAGTACAATGATGAGTATTTTAAACCTGTTTTCTAAGCTTCAGTTTTCTAATTTCTAGAATGTAAAGAATACATTTAATCGCATGTACCATAATCCTTTTCCCTTTATTGAAAATAAAATTAACTCCTCTTCATCCTCTTACGTTTAGAGGAGCTTGATTCCGTGGTTTCTCAGAGTTGTTTAGATTTGCATTGGTCCAGAACAGCCAGGGCCAGGGCCAAGGCCAGGGCCAGGGCCAGATTGTTATGACACTGACCAAGGAGCAAAATGATCAAATACAATGGACCCAGCTTAGTCTTTGTAGATGCTGAAAAATTATTTGCACCTTCTTTGCCTAGACAACAGGTCATTCTTCTCCATGTCTGTCTTCCACAGATAAAATACAAACAAACTAACAAAAAGCCTCTCACAGTATAGTGGGTGAAGTACTTCTGTCCTCAATCCCATACACAATTGGTTATGGCTAGGAATATAAGGAATGGTCCCTGTTATTTTTTTAATAGATTGAACAGTTAATTAACTATATTTTTTCACATCTGATAGTTTTGATGGCTGGGTTAACCATAACTTTGACAGCTTGGCAGTATCAGGCAGCATTAATATGGGTCTAAATAAGGATCTAAAATCATAAAAGTCATTTTTGAACATTTATTTATTAATTTTGCATACAGTGTTCTGCCTTCATGTGTCTGCAGGCAAGAAGAGGTAGTCAGATCTCATTACTGATGTTTGTGAGCCACAATGTAGTTGCTGTTGATTGAACTCAGGACTTCTAGAAGATCAGCCAGTACTCTTAACCAATGAGCCATCTCTCTAGCCCAAGAAATATATGTCTTAAAATATATAAAATTAATTTATGATATAAAAATTCATAGCTTAACTTTTAATCCAGTTCTGTTAAGCTAATCTAGCAGGGACTCCCAGCTGTTTGGTCACAAACTCAATGTTTTATGATTTATATTGGGTGGTATCGAAGTGTAAATATGAAGGATATTTCCTCAGGCCTAAGGCACCACTGACCAGTATATACATCAATCTCTCTTGACAGAAGATAAATGTAACCCAAATCTGTAGTTTTTGCTAGGACTCAAATGCATAAGTACATTCCTGCTGTTTTACAGATACCCAATATCTACTTTTTCTACAGTATAGATTTCAGAACAGAGTGGTGATTATAATATATCTCAAACTTATGTTCTAAATTTAACTATGTCTCAGCAGATTTGTGCTTCTGGCAGATGAGCATCAGTTACTGACTACACTCTGCTCTAAATACTGCTCTGGACTTACTGTGAACCAGCACAGCCAATGTGAATCTTCAACAGGGTCTATAAACTAATGCCTCTGATAAATGTGCAATTTGCTGAAGCCCCCCTCCTTTTAATACTTTTTTTATTGGTTTTACATAGCATTTTAGCCATCTCATGCCCAAGAAAACACTGCAAATGTAAGCAGGAAGTAGTACAGGAAAAGAATACATTTCACCTTTTCCCTGGTTGAGATGCTATTTCAAAAGTAAACAAAAGTAAACTAATATACATAGGAGGCAAAGTAAATAACCTGTACACCAAAAAAACACCAGAACTCTTTTACCTATTGGAGGCCCAAAAAATGGGCCTCTAATGTTTTGTTGCAAAGAGGAAATGTGATGGAAAAATTAATAACTAAATGTTATAAAATTACGGCTTATTGCAAGAAGGAAAAAATAATGGGAACAAGAATTTCTGCCAATAGATAAATCCCTGACTACAGAGTACAGAACCCACATCCTCAGGAGAAGAAGTAAAAACAAAGAAAAAACACCAACCTTTCAGGTGTGCTCATCAATCTTGCCTAAACAAATGATGGAAAATATTAACTTAGTTCCATGTTGACAATGTAAATAAATTTGAACTCTATGGACTGCCTGTATCTTGGAAACCTTGTGAACTGAGACTAGTGGTCTTAAGTTTCCCTTTCTGTTTACCCTGTTACTAAACCCCTCACAATTTTAAGCCACTACCTTACTTTTCTGACAGAGTGAGGTCCCATCTGGTTTGATTTTACCAGTAAAAACAATTTGCTTTTGCAGCCAGGAGTCACTTCCTTGGAAGTTGAGGAAACCAGTAGACATAATAGTAACAATCTGCTCAAGGAGGCTTTATAGGCTATAGAACTCCAGGTGACAGCTATTTGAAAATCAAAAGCACTGTTGTGCCAGCAACATGCCTGCACTACTCCCTGCTTACTTTTGCAGAGTTTTCTTAGCTGCAAGTAGGCTAAAATGCTAGACAATACCAACAAAAGGAAGTGGGATTCAGGAAATGGACCATTTATCAGAGGCATCGGTTTGTAGACACTGTTGAAGATTCGCTTTTGACTGGGCTGGTTCACAGTAAGGAGGGAGAGCACTATAGAGGAGCAGGCTGTAGCCAGCAATTGATACTCATTTGCCAGAAGCACAATTCGTCTGAGACAGGTTTAAACTGGGAACAAAGTTTAAAATGTATATATTTAATTGGAACTCTTTGTTCCTTGCCTTTGGTGATCAACAAAGACAGCAAGACCAGGGAGAAAATTCCATCGTCAGGATAGCTGTATTAATCTGTAGTCCTTTTGACCTATAAGAAGTGGATCCAAGCTTTATGACATTTGTTCCTCTGAAGCCTATATGAACTGTGTTATATAAAAGGACATAAAAGTTTTAGATATATTATCATCACCAATCTGTGCTGAAATCCAAATTGTAGAAAAAGTAGATTTTGGGTATCTATAAAAACAACAGGAATGAACTTATGACTTTGAGCCCTAGCAAAATTTACTAGGTTTCAGTTAGAAGCATTTTCTTCTGTCAAGAGTGATCCATGTATAGATTGGTCAGTGGTGCCTTAGGCTTAATGAAGCATCCTTCATATTTACACTTCGATGAAACCCAATATAAATCATAAAACTTTGAGTTTTTGACTAAACAGCTGGGAGTCCCTGCTCTATTAGCTTATCAGAACTTGATTAAAAGTTAAGCTCTGAATTATTATATTGTAAATTAATTTTTTATATATTTAAGAAGTCTTGGGCTAGAGAGATGTGACAGAGGTTAAGATTACTGTCTGCTCTTCTAGAAGTCCTGAGTTTAATCCCCAGCAACTACATTGTGGCTCACAAACATATATAATGTGATGTGGTATCCTCTTTGGGTGTGCAGACATGTATGCAGGCAGAACACTGTATGCATAATTAATAAATAAATGTTCAAAAAAAGACTTATATATCTTTATATTTTTAAATTCTTATTTAGGATCCATATCAAGGCTGCTTTTATTGCCAAGCTCACAAAGTTTTGGTTAGCCAAGCCATCAATAGAATTAGAGATCTGAGAAGGATAAACTATATGTTACTTTTGAATCTATTAAAAAAAATCACAGGGACCATTCCTTATAGTCTTAGCCTTATCCAATTTTCTATGGCATTGAGGGGATAAATTTTTCACCGAGTACATAATGTGAGATGTGTGTTTTTTTTTCCCCTATGGAACCTGGAATTGGAAAAGTCTGAACTTATTTTGTCTAGGCAAAGGTGCAGACAATTTTCCAGTACCCTGCAGCCTCTACACAGTCCGAGCTGGGTCCTATCATGCTGTAGGCTTTGTGTTTCAGCATCTTGCTCCCTGGTCAGTGTCATCACAATCCATGATGCTCCACAATGTTCTTTAGAGACCTTTCTTTGGTCATTGTTAGGTTCTGTGATTCTTTGTCTGATATTATTACACTTTTTTAGTTAATATTTAAATGTCTTATTATACAGATCTCTGTAGTATTAGAAGTCTTTCTAGGTAGATCTTAATAGACAACTTGGTTTTCACTTACTCGATTTAAGCTTAAACTTTTAGAATATGTATAGGAGAGAGAGTGAGGTTTATTCCTGTTATTAATCATTAATATTAGTTTGACTATAACCAAAAGTTAATCAATAAGGATGGTTGGTAAGTTCTGTTTCTTAACATTTTATAATAGTTACCAGATTTTATAAAACTAGAACTATGCATTGTCAGTTTAGCTTTAAAAATACTGATTTTAATTTGAAACTCCTTTTTGGAAAACATAAAACAGCTATGTGATTCAGTTTATCTAAATAACTTATGCTTACCAAATTTAGCAAAAACAAGGATGGATTGCCATCTGTATCATTAAAAAATGAGCTTCTCAACTTTTGGTTAGTATATACAGTTTATGGCTATGATCTTAAATTTTAGCCCTTTAAGTACAAATATTAATAATGTAATAAAGCACAAATATAATGTAACCTTCTGAATTTAAACATATAAAAAACTGTTTGATAAAACAATTAAACATCCTGTACTGACTTCTTATAATATCAAATAATTTTAGCATCCTTTATGTCTTTAAACCCATTGTCACCTTGGTGCCTGTTAAGTTTATGTTAATTTCCAGTGTTAATAATTGTAACTTTTTAACTAGTTTCAATTTTTAACAGCTTTGACATAAAACAGAATTAATGTCATCTACATTAAAAGGCCATCTGATTTTCTGATAATCTGAATTTAATGACCAGTGCTCAGAGGTAAATTTTGAGCTGGGGGCTGTTATCATTAGACAGCAAAAATGTTTAAACCATTTTTGTTTTAGCTCTATTCTTGCAACAAACCAGTTTCTAACAAGAAACACTGATAGAACTTTTTAGCAAGTACATATATTTTTCTTGAGAGAACTAAACAGAACTTTTAAACCATTAACCTGGTATGGTCAAAAATTTTAACTCATACTACTAATCTTAAATTTATATTTGTAGATATGAGAGCCCAAGTAAACAGTTTACATCTTTCTCGACATTTGACGACTTTTCTTTGAACCTCCATAACTTTTTACATTACCTTTAGTCTCTCTCGATTTTCTCAGACATTCCTAGCGTAGAAATGTCTCTTCTTTTCTCTTTTTCTTTTTTCTTATCAGTGACTCTTACCCAGATATGCATGCCTGAAGTGAAATCTTATTTATTTATTTATTTAATTCCTGACTCTACCTTCTTACATTGGTGCTTTCCCCTTAGCCTCTCTGCACCCTCTTCTCTCTTAACTGTTGGCCCCTTTTATGGATTTTGTGGGTTACACCAGATCTTCTTTTATGTTATCTTTCAGTATTATAATTTTATTTATATCTCTTTTCCACTCTTCTGGATCTTGCCAATCCTTTTTCCTGTTCTACTTTTATTGCCCAGAGAAATTGAATCATACTCATAACACCTGAAGTTCCTTCTGATGTTCTCTGTTCTGCTTTGATGAGTTGCGTTGACCTATAAAACTGCAGGCCACTTGACATGTCTACTAGACCACTGTTATCTTATTCTGTCTTCTTTGCTTCAGACTGATTGTAACAAGTCTGCACATAGCCATCCCTTCTAATTATCATATATTTTGTTATTTTTATTTTTTTTAGTTGACACAAAAATCTTTATCAAAGTTGTTCTCCCCAACACCCCCTAATCCTCCTCCTCCCCACTCTCACCCTCACCCCCTTTCCCTGTGGTCACAGTCACTGCCACCTGAGGAGAGGAGGGCTGGGCTAGGGGCTGGTTCTGTCATTAGCCCCCAGGGGATTCAGAACCCCTCTCCTCTCTGACTACCCACCAGGTGGACCAATGCACCTAGGCCTTCAGAAACCCAGCATGGAGCCTGGATGAGCATGGCTTAGGACTTCTGTACCAGGAGGAGCCTTGGCTGTTTACACTGGTGTTCTGTATTACCAGCAGCTTGTAAGATTCTGGCCTGGGAGTATTTATTTTATTTTATTTTTTAATTTACTTATTTATTTTTTATTTCACATGCCGATCCCATTTCCCTCTCCCTCCCTCCCACCCACCCATTTACACGCTATTCCCCCCTCACATGCGAGTTACCACCCTCTGATCCCAACTCCCAACCCAATTCCACATGTATGACAATGCCATCCAGGTGTATTCATGTAGATCTGTCAAGTCATTTGAAGTAGGGAGTAGGGCTTCTCTCCTGTTTCTAGGTTAAGTGAGTACCTTCCATGGGCGATGTGTGTGCAATGACCTTTTGTGCATGAGGAACACATCCTGGTTCCACTGTCTGCAGTCCCTAGGACTGCTCAGTCATTCTGGCTGAGACCCATATTTAGAGAAGACTGAGTCAGTACCATGCTGGATTCCAAGCTATAGTCTGGGTGCCTATATTTGCTCTTTGTTCAGGTCAGCTGTCTCTGTGTGTTTCTACAACCTGGTCTTGTTCTGTCCATCTGCATCTGGTTTCTGTTAAACTCAGTGTTTAGGTTTGGGTGTTTGTTTCTGTTTCCAACAGCACTATAGAAGGGCTCTATGATGGTGAATAGTTAGTTGTTGATCTCACTATCCAGGAGGGTATTTATGGTAGCCTTTTCACAGTTGCTCAAATTGTTAGTTGGCAACAGACTTGTAGGTCTCCGTAGACCTTTGTTTAGATTCACTTTTCTCCTAAAACCTATACTGGCTTCCTCTTTTACTCTCTCTCTCTCTCTCTCTCTCTCTCTCTCTCTCTCCCTCTCTCTCTCCCTCTCTCTCTTCTCTCACTCACTTTCACCTCTCTCTCTCTCTCTCTCTCTCTCTCTTCTGTCTTATATTCCAACCCTGACTCAATCTTCCTAGTCGCAATTATTTTCCTCTCCTTCCCTTCTTTCTCCTAGTTCTCTCTACATTCATTGACCCCCCCCACCCCCCATGTGCTCTGGGGGACTTGTCCAGTCAACCTTCTTTGAACGACTTTATATGAATCTCTTAGAATACACCTTGTATCCTAATTCATCTCGTGGTGGAATTATAGGCTGGTGATCCTTTGCTCTAGGTCTAAAACCCATATATGAGCGAGTACATCCTATGTTCATGTTTTTGTGACTGGGCTACCTCATTCAGGATGGTTGTTTCAAGAGCCATTCACTTGCCTGGGAATTTCGAAGATCTCGATTATTTTTTTTTCTACAGAGTAGCATTCCATTGTGTAGATGTGGTATATCAATTGATTATCATCTAGGTTGTCTCCAATTTTTTGCTATTACAAATAATGCTGCTATCAACATAGTTGTGCAGATGTGTTTGTTGCCGGGATATGGATCATTTGTGCATATGTCTAAGGGGGGATTGCTGGATCGCGTGATAAACTAATTCCCATTATCCTGAGGAAACAACATATTTATCTCCTAAAATGGGTGTACGAGTTTGCACTCCCACCAGCAGTGGAGGAATGTTCCCTTTCTCCACATCTTCTTTGTTATAAATTGTCATTTGGTGGTTCTAATTTTAGCCATCCCGGCAGGAGTAAGATGGTATCTCAAAGTTGTTTTGATTTGCATTTCCCTGATAGCTAAAGATGTTGAACATTTTCTTAAGTGTTTTTCAGTTTTTTTGGTTTCCTCCATTGAGAATTATTTTTCTGTTCTGTACCCCCATTTTTATTTTTGATTTTATAAAGTTTTGTTTTCAATGAACGCTTCTATTCTTTTTTTTCATTTTGTATAACCAAGTCCATTTAAATAATAACAAGCATTTATAGACAATATTTGGGGATTTGGGTGTCGTTTTTTCCAAACTACTTCCTGCTGGTAAGAGGCGCTGTCATGGGGGATTCATGAAGTTGGGAAAATACTGCCTGTAGTCTGAGAGGCTGCTTTGTCCACCTGTTTTGAATGTAGGATCACCTGGTATTCTCATCAGGTGGTCTGGCTTGATCAAACCAGATTAGTCTGGAAGGAATCCACATCTTTTCATTTTCTGTGGAAACACAATAGAAATCCTTTTCCCCAGTAACATGTCCTTGAACTTCGTTTTGGAGTCAAAGCATTTTTTAAATTTCATTTATTATTTTACATGTCGATCCCAGTTCCCTCTTCCTCCCTCCCTCCCTCCCTTCCTTTCCCCTTCTCCCTTCCCTCCCTTTTACTCACTCTGCCCTCTCACATGCACTCTAACCACCCCCCCCTCCCATCCCCCACCCCAATTCCATGTGAGGGGAATGACATCCAATTGGGGTCCTGTAGATCTGACAGGTCATGTGAAGCAGGGACTAGGGCGTCTCTCCTGTCTCTAGATTAAGGCAGTTATTCCTCCATGGGGAATGTGTTCGAAGTCCTTTTGTGTCCCAGGAATACATCCTGGCTCCACTGTTTGAGGTTCCTTAGACTGCTCAGTCTTTCTGGCTGAGACCCATATTCGGGGGGGGCGGCAGATTCAGTCCCATGCTGGCTTCCCAGCTATCAGTCTGGTGGTCTGTTAGCTACTCCTTGTTCAAGTAAGCTGTCTGTATGTGTTTCTGTCACCTGGTCTTGTCCTCTCAACATTCATCTGTGTTCTACTTTGACTTAGTGTTTATGTATGGGTATTTGCTCCTGTTTCCAACAGGCATTAATTGAGGTCTCCATGGATAAGTTAGTGGTTGATCTCACTCTCTGGGAAGGGCATTTATGGTAGCCTTTCCAAGGAAGCCCAAATTGTTAGTTGGGAGAAGTCTTGTAGTTCTCTAGACCTTTCTTTGAGTTCAATTTTATCTTCAAACCAATATTGGCTCCCTCTTTTTATATTCTCTCTCTCTTTTGTGTTTCTCTTTTCTGCCTTCTATTCCTAATCAGTCTCAATCTTCCTGGCTGCACATGTTTTCCCTTTCCTCCCCCTCGTTTTCTCCTACTACTCTCTCCATCCGCTGCCCCCCCAAACTTCCCTGAGCTCTGGGGGACTTGTCCCTTCCTGGTTATGGGAGGTGGGGAGTGTAGAAGAATCTCTTATTATACCCCTTGTATCCTAGTTCCTCTGTTGGTCTGTACCCTATTTGTTAATGGGGTTGTTTTGTTTTGTTGATTAGGTTTTTGAGTTGTTTGAATATTTTGGAGATCAGCTCATTATCTTATGTAGTATAGTTGAAAATGGTGTGAGTTGCCCTTCAGTAAAATGTTGGGCAATAGGAAAGAAGAGAGGAGGGACTAAGAGACAAGGAGGAAGAGGAAATTGGGAGGAGGAGAGTTATGGAGAGTCTGGAGAAAGTAGAATACCGGATGCTCCTGGGTAAGGAAGACCACTGAACATACATAGACCAGCAGAAATGGGGTTAATACTTGGGACAGAGTAGCAGATAGGAAACCAGTACCAGGCCAATAGCATTATGTCAAATATAGGAGTCTCAAAGTATTGGGGCTTGCATGATGGTAGGTGACTAGACCCGTGGCAGGGAGAAAAACCTTGGCCTCACATAAAATCTTTTCCCAGTGTGTGGGGCCGGCATGCCATTTTGTCTTTCCACTGTGTCCTTGGCTCTACAGAACCTTCTAGTTTGAAGAGGTCCCATTTATTGTTTCTCTCAGTTTCTGTGTTCCTGGAGTTACGTTTAGTAATGGTCTCCGCTACCAATTGTTTAAGGGCACCTCCTGGGGTTCTCCTCTAAGAGGTTTAGTGTGGTTGATTGATGTTGGGAGGTCTTTGATCCATTTGGATTCAAAATTTGGGGGTATGGCTACAGACTTGGGTCTATCTGCACTCTTTCTAAACATATTTATCCAAACGGGTGTGCACCATTTGTTGAAGATGATTTCCCATCCCTTGTATTGCTTTATATGTTTTGTAGAAAATCAGGTGTTCACACCCCATGTGTGTGGGTTTGTATCTGTTTTTTGAAACCATTCCATAGTTCTAACCTGTTGTATTTTTTTTTGTTCTTGTTGTTTTGTTTTGGTTTTAGTTGCAATTTCAGTTGTGGCTTTCAGGAGTATAGTTCTGTAGTAGATCTTAAGTTTCAGATGGTGATGCCTTTCAAGTTCTTTTTATTTTACAGGTTTGTTTTGGCCATGCTGGGTCTTTTGTTTTTCCATAAAAAAGTTGATTATTATCCTTTCAAGGTCAGTGATGAATTGTGGTGGGTTTTTTAAATGGAGATTGCATTGCATCTCTAGATTGCTTTTGGCAAGATTGCCATTTTTATTTGTATTTATCCTACCATTCAAGAACATGAGAGATCTTCCCATATTCTGGCATCTTCTTTAATTTCTTTCTTGAGAACCAGTTTGGCTTCATTTGTTTGGGGAAGTGATCCTCCAAGACATTTTATGTTCTTTCTCGCTATTGTAAATTTTTATGTTTCTCTGATTTCTTTCACATCTCATTGTTGTCTGAAAAAAGTAGGGCACAGATTATTTTGAGTTTATCTTGTACCTTGCTAGTTTGCTGAAGGTATTTATCAGCTAGTTGGTGTTCCTGGTAGAGTTTATTGGGATGCCTATTAAGCTATTCATATCAACTTAAATAGTGATAGTTTGACTTCCTCCTTTCAAATATGGATCCCTTTTTATCTTCTTTTCTTGTCTTATAGTTTTTTTTAGAACTTCATGTACAATATTGAAGAGATATTGAGAGAGAGAGCAGCCATGCTTGTACGGTGGATTTTAGAAGAATCACCTTAAGGTTCTCTCTTTTCAGTCTGATGTTGGCAGTTGGTTTACTCTGTTTTCTCTTTGTATTACGGGCATAAATTTTCAGAATTGAGACTTTGTGTTGAAGGAATTTCCTGCAATGAATACTGAATGAGCATCTTCATCTCTTTTGATTAATTTTGTTTGAAGTCTAACTTCTGTTAGATATTAGGATAGGCCATGCCTCAAGCTTGCTTTTGTGGACATTGGATTGGAAGATATTCCCCAACATTTTACCCTGAAGTAATGTCTACCTTTGAAACTTAGATGTGTTTCTTGTATGTAGCAGAAGAATGCATTCTTCTTCGTATCCATTATGTTAGCCTGTGTCTTTTTTATAGGTGAGTTAAGACCATTAATATTAGGTGAGTAAAGGCCATTGATTAGTGATGCTTTGTTTGTTTTAGATTTGATTGTGGCAGTGCTATTGTGAATATATTTGACCTCCATTACCCTTTAGTTTCTGTATAGGGAGATTATCTTTTCCACATTTTGTGGAAAAAGTTAACATCTCTCAGGTTGGAGTTTTCCTTCCAAATGTTTCTGTAGTGCTGGATTTGTAGGTAAGTACTGGAAAATTTGTCTTTGTCATTAAATATCTTGTTTTCTCCATATAATGATTGAGTGTTTTGTTGGCATAGTAGCCTGTCCTAGCATCTGTGGATTCTTAGTACTTGTAGCCATCTATGCAGGACATTTTTGGCCTTGAGGGATTCCATGGAAAAGTCAGTTGTAATTTTGATCGGTTTGCCTTTTTATGTGTTACCTTGTCCTTTCTCCTTTGCTGCACTTAGTATTCTTATTCTGTGCTTTAGGTGTTTTCCTTATTTTATTTCTAGGGTTGGTTTTTTTTTTTTAATTTGGTCCAGCTCTAATTATGTTCAGTATACTTTTGTACTTTCATGCTTATGTCCTTCTTCAGATTAAAAAGTTGTCTCGATGATTTTGTTATAGGGGCATGTTTTTGACACCTTTTGAGCTGGTCTTCCTCACCTTCCTCGCTGCCAATTATTCCTAGGTTTGGCCTTTCATGGTGTCCCAGATTTCTTGGATGTTTTGTGTTAAGGATTTGTTGGATTTTATGATTTTCTTTGGTAGTTGAATCTATTTCCTCTAGTTTATCTTCCATGCCTGAGATTCTCTCTTTTTTTCTGTTGGTCATTTTGTGTCTGTAGTTCACAATCATTTGCACAGT